>NC_086378.1:11586803-11890140 GCF_036588685.1 Mytilus trossulus
TTAATAAACCAACTTTTGAAAATATTACTGAATTTACTGTAATAATGGGATTTCTAATTTATTATGACAAAATATAGGGTTTATGAGCTGTACATTTAAATAGAAAACATAATGCAAGTTCGGTTTTTAATATGCCTGTTTGTCTCAACTTATTTTCCAGTTGCTCATAGAAGAACATTTGTTTATATTCTTATGTCATGCAAAATTTTAGTTACCATGTTGTTTTTGTGTAGACCCATGTTTCAGAACCAAACAAATCTGAAGATATATAGTATATTGTCATATATTTATTGTTTAGATTTATAATGAAAAAATAGCTGCTCAGAAACAGTACAAAGAAAGAGTAGAAAAAGAAAATTTACAAGCAGCGGCCCTGAAATCTGCATTACCAAAAGCAAAATTACCTGATCCAGTTCCAGTAGTCACGACAACAGTGATTAACATCAAACCTGAAGTTACAAAACCTGTCCAGTCAACTCCCAAAATGATCAATAGACCCAAAGAATCACCAAGCAAGATGGTGGTAGGGTCCCCTTTCTCAGCAGAAAAGTTTTCTGGCTCAAGCACTGGGAAGAATTTTGCTGAGACTCTGGAAGACATACAGAGAAGGAAAAAACAAGAGGAAATGCAGTTTGAAGGGAAAAAGTTACTCATGCTTTTGAAGGTAAAATTATAATCAAGTTAAAGTCCTGCAAGTACCATTTAATGTCAAATACCTTCTAATAAAATTGAGAATGGAAATGGGGAATGTGTCAAAGAGACAACAACCTGACCAAAGAGCAGACAACAGCTAAAGGTCACCATTGGGTCTTCAACCAGCGAGAAAATACTGCATCCAGAGGTGATCCTAAAATAGATTATATATTTTTTTTAATTTTACTTTAAAAATAAATATACATATTGAAATAAGGTGGGTTTTTAATATTCTAAAATTTAAAAGATCAAATGATTTTGATATTAATAATTTGTGTTAATTTAGTATTGTTTATTAGTACTGTTAAGAAAACAAATTGGTTATTTCTGATATTCAAATATAGTTGAACCCAGCCTAGATAATATGATGAATGCCACATGGCTGGAAATTCAGATTTGATGTTCACAAATAGTTGTTCTATTGGCTCTGCTATGTGTAATAAGTAAAACTGTATTTGTGACCATCAAATCACCTATTGACTGTAGCAACTCTTTAAATTAAAATGCTGTTGTTTCTTAATTTTTATGGAATAAAAAAGAAGGTGTTTTTCCTCTAATTTATGACATGGAACAAAATGTGAAAATGATACTATTTCTAAATATGGTTAATCCCATCATGGTTATAAAGTACAGCTAGTGAAAAAACGATTTGTAATTTACTCCCTGTCATATTCATTGGTCATTAATAAAAACATTGCATTAATTCCTGAATTAACAGCAATGTTTTATCAAATGTTATTTGTGTATTAACATTGACAATATATTTGACAGAATTGTGAGAAGGATGGAATTGATGCTGAAGAAGTGGAGCTAGCTGTGGAACTTTCTGGTGATGTACCTGCTGGTAAATGGTTGAGAGAAAAATGGATACCATTGGTTGACAGGGTGATACATTCAGCGACCAATCAGGGAGCTATGATGGAACAGAATGATGTTGGAGAGTTATCTCTGATAGAGAGCAAAGAGGCTCTCAAACACACTGGAAATGAGGTGAACGCAGCTAGAATGTGTGTAGAATACAGAAAAAAACTGGTAAGGATTTGACTCCAACAATTATTATGATTTGTTTGGTATTTTATAAGAATGTAAGAAATATTTAAACAAATATTACAGTTATAGGACAAGTTATGAGGATAATGATTATCACTTTAGTTTAAAGAAATTTGGTAAATTAAATGTTAATAGTCTCTAAGACCCTAAGAAGCCAACAACTTTTATCCCACATACATGTGAACCTCCCGACTGGAGTACAATAATCCAGTTTTCAGGGGTCTCTCCTCCCGTCCTCCCGTTAAGGATAAAAAAAATCCTGTGTATGAAATATGTGTTAAATTTTACCTGTAAATCAAAGAAGATGTGTAATTATATGGCTTCACTTGACAGCTTTGGTGATAAAAACTTTGTGTATTAGATTTTTTTAAATCATGATTTTGATTTATTCTGTTATAAGTTATTTATCATTTAAAAATATAAGTTGTAAAATAAATGAATTATATTTTAATCAAATAATCATAAAAGGATGGTATTTAAATGAATTTAAATGTTTTGGGACAAATAGAATAATATAAAATACAAAATTACAAAATATTGTGGGAATCTAGACTTCTTTTCAAAGATTAAATTGAAATTTATATAAGAATTATGACCAAGATATTTTTAAATAATATGCAGAATTTTGCATGTAGTTGGACTGAATAAACCTCTGTATCAATTGAACACTTTGCATAACCCACACCCATAGATTTGGAAATGTCTAATTAAATTTGGTCAGTAAAATAGGTTTTCAGTCATTCAACTAAAAAAAGCAAAATCTTAAACACAGTCTCAAGTTTCTAGAAATATGACTTTTATGATGCTAAAAAAAGATGCAATTTACTATTAATATTGTTAGTTATTTTTTAATTAATTTATCATGACAAAAATATACACATGTATAGCCTATTTCTTTCTTATTTGTATATAATCATTTATTTGCAAGCAGTGAACAATCAATTATCAAACACAACACAAAACAAGAAACGGATTCTTCTCAATATTTTTATTTGATAACGTGTTATCATTCAAATAGAAAGGCAACAAGTGTACTAGGGTGTATAAACACATTACATTCTGATATAAATGAATGAACACTTTAAAATACAATTTCTACATTGAACGGTTACATTTATGACAAAATTAATGTCGATTAAAAACCTGCTGATCTGATTCCCAATCTCCTGACCAAAATTTCCCAATCTCCTGATCTTAGTTTCACAGTCCATCACATGTATGATCCCATTTGGTCAACAAACTTTGGCTGCAATGGCTACAAATAGAACATAAAGATTAATTACATTCATTGTCTAATATCTTTTCATGAGGTAATTCCTTGATAGTTTGAGTTCATCTGGTATTAAAACTGTAAAATAATGTTTTGATCTTTATAACCCCTTAATGCTTTATCTGATTGTAGTACAGTGAAATAGAAGGTCATGGAAACTTTGCTAGAGAAGATATACTCCAAGCAATGCTGCATACACAAGGTGACCTTGAAAATTCTGTAGATGAATTAAATTCAAAATGGCTGCAGTTGTTTTATGACAGAATATGGCTGACAGAAGAAAATGTTGCACAACTGGAAGGAGAGAATCCATTGGTGGATGATCAAAAGTTGGCTCAGGAGCTTGCCATGGCTAGGGCTAATGAAATTTGTAACAGTGTGACAAACAGTGTCTTGTCTTATACCACATTCCAAGCTACAGTCAAGGACAGGACTGTTGACCTTGAGGTTTGTTTTTCTTAAATTGACCTTGAGGTTTGTGTTTCTTAAATTATTCTATTACTGTGGATTCATTTATTTTCTTAGGAACCAATATTAGTGGATTGTTGTTGATTATTTAAATTCATGATTTATAAGTATTGATACTGTAAAAGCAGAATGGGAGGATTTCATAACGTTAATTTCGTGGAAAGAATAAATGAACGAATTAAAAAAAAAAAAAAAATTAAACTTCATATAAAATCACTCCCATTTATTGATTATCTTATAAATAAAATAAGTATAAGAATATGATTCAAACAGCTTGAAATATATTTGTAGAGAAGATTAAGACTGATACTTGTTGAAGGGAAACTGCAAAGTTGGGGACGAGCAGAAATTGTGATAAGGATCTTAGATGAAGAAGTTGCCACTAAAAATATAGAAGCTTCGTTAGAGGAGGTTGTTGAAGCTGTAAGGAACTGTGGAGATCGTGCTAGTTCTCTTGTCTTCCTTAAACAATATTGTGAAATCTGTTATTGTCAGTTTCCAATGACAAAAGTAAGTTAAAAATAACATTGTGTCTACAGTTTATTGAATTTAAATGAAGAATTTGGTGACTTTTGAATTATTAAATATAACATTGTTTCTACAGTTAATTGAATTTAAATGACAAACTTGGTGACTTTTGAATTATTAAAAATAACATTGTTTCTACAGTTTATTGAATTTATATGACGAACTTGGTGACTTAATCACTATATGAATTATGCTAAACATGTTATACAATGGATTCAATTTACCTTGTCAAAAGTTGCAGACAGGGATTATACTGTAGACACTGAGGAGTGGAAACAACATTAACTATTTATACAAAGCTTTATATTTCAATAGTTAAAGTAGACCTTGATGCTTCATACCTTGAATGAGATGTTTTGTATTCTGAAGGTCAATGTTAAGTTTTCATGGTATGTGTTAATCAGCAATAGATCAACTATAATTGGTTTATAGAATGAATGTTAGGTTAACGTGCCTGTCTGGCAGGGTTCATCTGACCTTGACCTTGTTATCATGGTTCACTAGTCAATGTTTTTGCTTTATATTTAGGCCAGTATCCAACATATTTTAAGCAATAGCCTAATGATATTTTATGTATGAATCTATGATCTCTCATGCTTTTTTATGGCACATGTTTTATACTAATTACTTTCATATTATAATCATACCTTTTTTGTATATTTTATAAAACAACTGTATTTTCTTACTATTTACAGATAAGGAATCTTGGGTGTAACTGTAAATTGTGTGTTCATTGTGTCAAGGAGAACTTTGAGATAATGATACGTGAGAGACATGTCAGGAACATGAACTGTCCGATGTGTAGTCTGCCTGATATGGAGAATATTGACGAGGCTTCAGACTATTTAGCTTTCCTTACATTACTGGTAAGCTACAGTAAAATCTATACCAATGGAACGAACCACTTCTGAACAAGATTTGATCGCCTTTAACACTTGTTTAATTTGAACAAGTATAATTTTGTTGTAAAACAAGTTCTTGTTTAGCTGATATATTCCATTGAATAAAAAATTCAAACAAAAAAAGCTTCCTATTTTGATATCCAAATCTTCATAAATTCCACATATTTTAAAAACCAATTAAGTTAAACTATAATTAAACAGTTGAAATTTTCATTAGAACTCAAATATATACAAAAATATTAACAATTTCCCTTTACAATTGATTCATTCTGATCAAATTTAATGAACTAGTGAGTCCAAAAAAAAAATATATTTAAAAATGGTGATCCAAGACCGATCTGTTTGCGTAATAAAAAGCCAATTTACTGAGGACAATGTAAGTTGTTAAATGGCTCAGATAGGTTTCTATAGTTTACATGTGTTTATGTTGTATTTTCCAGCTACAAACCATGGTTCCTCAGGATATGATGGAATTATTTCATTCCAAATTACGAGACTGGCATTTACAGAAAGATCCAAACTTTAGGTGGTGTGTTCATGTAAGTGCAAGAAGCCATATTTTACCTGGTATGATGATGATGATGATATTCTTTTGAATTGAAATGTTCAATGAGATTGAAAAAAATACTTTTTTAATTACAAAAATAACATACTCCAGTCAGTATTGAGGTTTATTTTGCTCTTTTGATGCATACTATTTTGCTTTTAAATATACTTAATTCTGGTAAAACTGAAATTAAATTTGAAATTTCATATTTCAAATTCTGACTTTACTGCCCCACCTACGATAGTAGGGGGCATTATGTTTTCTGGTCTGTAGCTCCTTTTGTTCGTCCGCATGTTAAAGTTTTTGGTCAAGGTAGTTTTTGATGAAGCTGAAGTCCAATCAACTTGAACCTTAGTACACTTGTTGCTTAAGATATGATCTTTCTAATTCTAAAGCCAAATTAGACTTTTGACCCCAATTTCACGTTCAACTGAACATAGAAAAATGAAAGTGGGTGTTTCAGGTTTAAGTTTGGTCAAGGTAGTTTTTGATGAAGCTAAAGTCCAGTAGACTTGAAACTTAGTACATGTGATGCTTATGATATGACCTTTCTAATTTTAAAGGCAAATTAAGACTTTTTACCCAATTTCACGGTCCATTGAATATTGAAAATGATAGTGCCAGTGGGGCATCGGTGTACTTTGGACACATTCTTGTTTAATTTAAATTCTGCTATACATTTGCAAGAAAAGATAGTCTGCTGAATTGTGACTTCTTACATTGTAGTGTGGAAATGGCTTTATTTGGGCAGTTGGTAACCAAACACTGATGATGGCATGCCCTACCTGCAAAAAAGGAACATGTTTTAATTGCAAGAAAATGGTGAGAAGAATTTCTTTTTTTTTTTAATTTACAAATAGTATTACATGGAAATTTTACATCGAATTTTTTTTTTATAGTTTTTTTAAGCCTTTCAGTCACAAAAGTTTGGAGTATAGTTATTGTACTCAACCAATCAAAATACTGGATTTAATTTTTCAAGCACAAATTTTGTACTATCAGATCTTACTGAGTATTGTTTTTGACTGTTAGGCAAGATCCTTTTATTATTAAATGGAACTGGGTTACTTGTAAGGCATAAGCAAACACAATTTTGCATGGACAATGGTGTTATATGATCTCAATTATCATTACTATTTTTTTCATATGTTCAGTTGAATATATATCCTCACTGAAATCTGAAAACTGTTTATTCTTAGTGGGAAGATCAGCACGAAGGTTTAACTTGTGAACAATATGCTCAGTGGAAGATTGATAATGATCCTGAAAATCAAACAGCTGGATTGGCTAGATACTTAGAAGATAATGGCATCGGTAAGTTAATGACATAGTTCATGAATGAATATATATTGTTTGAAGACATCAATCATAATTATAAAGCTTAAATTAACATTTATACAAACAGAGCAAGCAAGCCTACCAAAGTTTAACTCTACGGGCATTAGGAAATCAGCTGCAAGAAGAATTGCTTTCTTGGGTGAACCACTTTCTTAACAGTAGAACCTCTTGATGGCAAAAGAGAAAAAAACATAGATCACACAAATATATTAGCTTTACTTTATATATATCATCCCATATTCAATTATAATTTAATTTTGGAATTATTTTATCAACTTTAGATTGTCCAAGTTGTAAGATGAAGTTTTCATTAGCCAAAGGTGGATGTATGCATTTTAAGTGTCCACAATGTGGATTTGAGTTCTGTAGTGGATGTTCACAGCCTTTTCATCAGAAAGGAGTAAGTTTTCATTATTATATAAAAAGCTTTTGATTAATAAAAGTAAATGTTAAATCATTGTTTCAATTTAAAGAAGAAAAAAATTAAAAGGTTCTGTCCAAGGCTTCCAAAAAATATTTGAGCTAGCCTGACATTTTATTTCTGATCCCGATTTTAATCCTTTAAGACATAGTCACAAAAGGCAATTATGGTAATTAGATGGCCATTCCAATGATTGACATTATACATTTAAACTTTACTTTGATATGAATTTGATGTTCGAATGTAAACTGTTAAATTGGCAGTGCATCATTCAAAATGTTCACATCAGCGTGCTCATATCTGCCTTAAGACTCTTTATTTGTGCAAAATGACATTGTCAAAAACTTTACTTTCTTTTTGAAAATCACATTTTTCCAACCGGATGTTGGCTTGACAATGGTAAAACCTGGACCATAAACGGATACGTAAAATTCTGTGTACATTTTACAAAGCATGACTGAGTGAAGTAGTGAAGAAGCTCTTTCCACGCTATTTCTTCAACAAAATACTTGAAATAAACATTAGATACAGGTATCAATGATAATTTAGCATTTTTGAAGAAATTTTGGATGCATAATTAAATTTCTCACCTGTGCACATGTGAACACGTGTTCTAGTTCATACAATGTAGTTCTGACGATTTTTCATTTAAAACCTTTTTTAATTTTTCATCAAATCATGTTGATCAACTAAATTCTTATAATTTTAATCTTTTGGACTAAATCAATTAAATACAAACCCCTTTAATATAAGAAAATAATTTTGAATAGACCGATCAATTTATAAATACTATGTCTGGTACTGGAAATAGTTCCCCTGTCACCTAACCAGGTAGATTTCAGCTGTTCAACTTCTAATTAGCCTTGATTAAAATTAGAAAGTATTGAAGTAGGGGTTGTTTTGATAGTAATTAATCATCATGTCACTTTTATGACTGGAAATGTGTTGATGTCAAAAGGCAAAAGGTTGGGTCAAAAAGATCGTGAATTATGTTAAAATGACCGAAAAACCTTGAAAACTATTTATAAAGTATATGACTGTTTCATGCTTTGCCCAGCCGGACTTTTACCGGACATTACACAAATGTCCGGAATATATGACCGTTTTGGAAGCCCTGGTTCTGTCCTTTCTCTTCCACTTCCACTTTTCAAGTTTACCTGTGTATCTTGGTCAACCCTTTTGGTGAAAGTTTACAATATCTCTTTTCAAGTAAAATATACATTATGATATTGTTCCTCTTTTGTAGGTTTGTAGAAAATACCGATCATGTCAAGGCCAAGGCTTACATTGTCATCACCCTAGAAATTGTTTATATTACCTACGTGATGAAGATTTTGATGACTTACAGAAATTACTCAAGGTAAGTAACATGATATTCATCAACATATAATGCAAGTTACCTTAAATTTTACTTACTTCAGAAAGTATTGCAGAAAGTCTATTTCTCCATTCTAAGTCTTTTTTTACTTTTTATGTCCCATTTATGGGCATAATGTTTTCTGGTCTGTTCGTCCATTTGTTTTGTCATTCTGTTCCTTCATTCGTTTGTCTGCCATCTGTCCCACTTCAGGTTTAAGTTTTTGGACAGGGTAGTTAATAATAAACTTAGTACTCTTGTTCCCTATGATATGATCTTTCTAATTTTAATGCAAAATTAGAGTTTTAACCCCAATTTCATGGTCCTCTGAAAATAGAAAATGATAATGGGGATGGGGCATCTGTGTACTAAGGACACATTCTTGTTTCTATCTACATCAGAAGAATACTGAACAGATACACCAAAACTGATTGATGTATACTTGAAGGAAACAGAACAAGTTTATTGTCAGAATAATTAGTGTAAGAACTAACGATAAACTTCCAGGCTTTTTTTAGGATCAACTGTATAGGTGTGTACAGAGTTATTGTTTAGGGACTCTGCATAAATGGCTTCATTGTTACTGCCCAAACATAAGTTTTACTTTGCCATGTTTAATATATTTGATAGTTTAAAATTCCCTCTACAAAAAAGCTTTTGCATTCGAAGTTACCTTTAAATATTCCTTGAATTCTGAACTTTTGACAGGCATTGTAAACATTTGCATTTTGTTTTATAGACCAATAAAATACATATAAATACCACAGCACCTGATCAGGAAGCAGGGCAATCATGTCCTGTTATGGAACAAAAAGAGGATCCTGAAGGGAAAAGAGATGAAGCTTGTGGGAGAGAGGTGGAAGAAGGATTTGCTGGGTTGTGCAAGTTAGTTTTATATTTAACCTGACATATTTGGCCTTAATATTATTTATTCTATGTGTTAAACTGAAATATTTGAGAAAATATATTTTTAGAAATGCTTGATTCTATTTCAACAAATATTTTTTGCATTGATGTTAGGGTTAATTATTCATTCACCAATTAAAGAACCTCCGAATAATTTATAAAGGTCATATATCTAGATTGATAAATTACCAGATTTTCATTTTGAATAAAAGTTTTGTAGATTAGAATGTTATGATTTTTTTTTTGTAATTTCAGAATTCATTACAAAGAATATTTAGTCAGCTTAATAAACAAAAGAAATGTGGATCCAGTGGCTATGATGTCTGTGGATGCCATAAAGAGACTAATTGAAAGAGAGGAAAAGAAAGTACCAGAGAAAAAAGCAAATGAGACTGACGCTAAATATCGTAAACGACTAGAACAGGTATGTTTACAATCCAGTACACCTTATATCATCCTAATATTGTACACCTTCATTCTTGACAAGAAGATAGATTGATAGTGTGATAAATGAATACTTAAATATAAACAGTATCCCATAGTTGATTATACATCAAACCATTGTTGTTTCAAGCTTTTTAATTGGATTGAATACACATTTATGATTTACCCACCTTAAAAATTGATTGATCGTTTTAAGCTATGACAATGTCATTTGTCAATTTTTCATATCACTTCCCTTAAATAATAGATAGAATAATTTGGTTAACTTTCCCTTTTTATTATGGACACATGTGCTTTTGTCATAGATTTCTATCAGTTCAGTGTATGCTGTCAATTATGTGACTTTCAAACATTTTTCAGCAAAACAATTCAAATTTTAAAATCATGTCTAAGTTATCCGTTTACATTGTACTTAATATCACCTCTCTTTAGGTACAAGTTTCATGTTTTTGGCCATTTCATAGAATCATAATTGTTCTATAATTATCTTAATGATTTCTTTTTCTATTTGCAGTTTATTAGAGAAATTGAACCTCTAAACAGACAGGAGTAAAGCAGAACTATTATAGCTTCTTAAAATAATACCTCTTACCAGCTTGTCTTGAGGGCCAGTATACACTTTTCAATCTACAGGCACTAAAGCTCAAGATTTAGGAAAAGTAAGGATAGATTCTGTTGGCCTTGACGGAATGATTTTGACAGGTTCGAAAAAGAATTTTAAAGCCTGGGCTGCTGTGTATGTGGTTAAGCATGAAGACTGCACCCACAATCAAGTAGCAATTGTTGTGAATTACCTTTATTGGCACAGCTTAACTGTGATTTCAAAATTTGTTATTGTTATCACATAATGGGTATTATTGAAACATATGATAATTGTAAAAAAAATGTATGTACAGTAGCTGTGTAATGTTCTTAATTTGTACAAATGGACATAATGCTTGCACAATAAAAGGCTTTATTTCATTTTTAAATAATTAGGACTGGTTCCTATCCTAAGTTACAGAAATTGTACATTGGAACAAGGGGTAAAAATTGCAGAAATTATTCCCCTCAAAGGAAGAAAAAATAAATCTTTTCATTAAGATAAGCCGATGTCATGCAGAAAAATTATTTACAATGTATGAACATTTTTATCAAGTTTATGTATAGACCAATAAACCAAACAAATACACAAAGGTTTAAGACAAGTTGCCATAGTTTACAATCTGAAAATACTAGTTTTAATTCCTATTAAAATAATGCATTCCCTCCTTGATTTTTAGTATTTAGACAGTTTGAAAAACTATAGATATCTTCCTATAGGAAGATGTGGTATGTATTTTTGTAAGTTTTACAGAAAATTATATGATGAAGCTCATGAATCAATCAGCTGTAAATTGTTATTGTCTTAAATTAATGCTTTTGTCATTTGTTATTTATTTTATATATTAAATATGAATAAAATGAAATAAATCACCACCTTCATTGATTTTATTACAATTAGAAAAAAGTGGACAGTATGGTTACTATAAAAATACTTGTACAAAGATATATATTTTATTTTTTATTTATTAGAAAACAAATTTGATAGGAAACTAGTTCTAACAAGATTGCACAAGAAACAATCACAAGTTCCTGACACAGGATTGGTTCACGAAAATGGAGTGTTTTTTTCTCACCATAATGAAGCAGAAAAAGTAAGACAGGCATGCTAATGCAAGCTGATTCAACAATGTATTTAGTTTTGGATTAGGTCAGTTTAAAGGGTTACCACTAGTGGGAGGTCAATGATATTTGGTATGCAGTTGATTAACATAGTCACATCTCCTTTACATGAAATTTATTTGGCCTTGTCCACTCAGTCATGGTCTATTGCCCTTGGAATGTTTGCTTAGTTTTAATGTTAAGTTTGTGACTAGATCAGTTAAAGGGGAACCACAAGTGGTAGGTCAATGATATTTGTTATGCAGCTGTATTAGAATTGTCACATTTCATTTCAATCTAGATAATAGAGCCCCAGCTTCTCAGTCATGATCTATTGACTTTTTAAAAAAATTATTCATAGTTAATGTTTGTGATAAGGTCAGTTTTAAGGGATCCACTAATGCTAACTGAAAAATATTTGATAAATGTATAAAGTTGTATTAGCATTTGTATTTCTCAATTATATGGCACTGCACAATGCAGTGCATTGACTTCAAATATTTTGCATAGTTTACCAAATAAAGTAGTGTAATTTTTAATTTCGAACATATGCATTCTACACAATGAACTTTCAAGCAATTATTATGATAACAATGTACTATAAAACATGCTGATATAGAAATGATGCCTAAATACTCTTATATCTGCGGCTGTACTTCTGAGTAGATTTAATGTAATATTAATGTCATGAGAAACGCAGAAAGACACCATCTTGTGCAACACTCAAATTAAATTTGTACAGAATTTCAATAAAAGAGGAACATTCAAACTCATTGATCAGAAAAAAAGCCTCGGCTGAAAAAGAAAAAGACAGACAAACAATAGTATAATAGTACACTAGACACAATATTGTAAACTTAAGACTAAGCAACACAAACTCCATCAAAACTGGGGATGATCTCAGGTGCTCCAAAAAGATAAGTAGATCCTGCTCCACATGTGGAACCTATCATGTTGCTCGTGTTATTACACACCAAGTAAATAGTCTTATTTGGTAGGTCACATTCGTGGAAAGGTCACAAGATTGTAGTTACGACATAAGAGCATATCTGATATCATATATGTGAAAAGGATATTCCCTAACAGTCAAAATGAACAAAGGGATGATTTCAACTTCCCCACTTTATACTCTGGGTTTAATAACTACCATGTGAGCAGCAACATACTATCAAGGAAATCATGATAAGAAATGCAAGCCCTTGAATATTGTATCAAAAAGTATAATCACAAAAATACTGAACTCTGAGGAGAATCCAATCTGAAAGTCCATAGTCACATGGCAAAATGAAATGACAAAACACATCAAAAACGAATGGACCAGAGACTCAACACAATGAACTATCAAGCACATATAATGATAAAAAGGTACTAGACTACGCAAAAAGACACCATCTTGTGCAACACTCAAAATTAATTTGTACAGAATTTCAATAAAAGAGGGACATTCAAACTCATTGATCGGATAGAGACGGATGATAAATACTCCTGATGCAAACACTTCTGGAATGTTGCTACATAGAAATGGAAAGTTCACAATTGGGAAGCTGAAATCATCTCTTTTGTCTTAAAGTTTTGTTTTCAACCGACCCTCACTGTCAATTGGTCGGAGTACACAGTTATCGTCCTTTGATTTTCGTTGTCCTACTTGCCAAATTTTGTTATACCCCTTCCAAATTTATTTCTCCATGTTTTATTCCTCATATTGCAAGTACCGGGGTGAAATGACACTTAAAAAATTTTGGGTCATAAATATTAATGTAAAGTAGTGATTAGGTCAAGCTGAAAAAGGTCAAATATTAGCCCTTCGGAAGCTGTCAAAAGATTTCAAGACCCCCTTAACATAAAATTGTCCATATTTTTAGTTAGAGCTGATGAAGTTTTCTATAGTTTTGATATAATTTGTTTTAAAAGTAGTACAACACACTGTAAACATATTTTGAGAAAGCGCAGGTGGGACTTTTTTTATTTTAATTTATTGTCTAAAAGAAATGCGCATCGAAATAACTGTGTACTTGGACCAATTCTAGATGTAAGTCCAGGTATGAGTCAGACTAAACTGTATCTGTTGTATCTTTTATGTATCTTTTTACTGTTTGCAATAGCATGAATTGTTCTATATAATAAGAATGTTCTTATCCCGGGCATAAAAACAATGCCGTATTTTGCGAAACCTTTTCAACTTTTGATCTTCAGTGCTGTACAACTTTGTACTTTTTTCACTTTCGATCTTTTATATCTGGGCGTCACTGGTGAGTCTTGTGTTGACAAGGCGCGTTTTTGGCGTATTGAATTTTAAACCTGATGCTTTTTGTTATCTATTTATCATGTTTTTCTGGGTCTAATATGTTCTCCTATTTATTTGTATTGTAGTCCTGTAATATTATGTTGTCATTTCAATGTTATATTTAACTTTGCCATTAAAGTGCGAGGTTTGGCATGCCTTAAAACCAGGTTCAACCCACCACTTTTATTCCCCTTTAAAAGTGTCCTGTACCAAGTCAGGAAGATGGTCATTGTTATAATATTGTTCGTTTCTCTTTGTGTTGCATTTTAACGTTGAGTCGTTTGTGTTTTCTCTTATTTTTGAGATATTGAGATAAGACGTGGCACGGTACTTGTCTATCCCAAATTCATGTATTTGGTTTTCATGTTACATTCGTTATTCTCGTGGTGTTTTGTCTGATGATTGGTCTGTTTCTGTGTGTGTTGCGTTTCGGTGTTGTGTCGTTGTTCACCTCTAATATTTAATGCGTTTCGCCCAGTTTTGGTTTGTTACCCCGATTTTGTTTTTTGTCCATGGATTTATGAGTTTTGAACAGCGGTATACTACTGTTGCCTTTATTTATGTTGAGTTCCACGGGATAGATGCGTTCAACATTGTCACCAAATATTTTTTTTTATGAGACCATCATCAATAAAGCGGAAAGTAAAGTTAAAGGATATTGCTAACTTCTTTACTTTCTTCCTAAGAAATTCTTATATGAAATCAGTCCCATGGTAATGCCGTTTCTTTGTTGAAAAACACGTTCTCCAAACGTTACAAATATGCTGTCAATCAAGAAATCCAGCATCTTGATAATGTAAGTTTCAGAGAAGCTTTTGTTTGAATTTTACAAAAAGAAGTAGGATATATCCCTCCCTAAGACAAGAAACTTGTATTTTGGCCATGCTTTTTCATGTAACAAAGCAATACCAACTCTTTCAGTTTGTCTTTTAGTTTGGAATTGGGATACTTGGGTAAGGTGTAGAAAAGTCATATGCTTTATTGCTATTGCAAGATCAAAAAGTCTTAGATTGTATGTACTCTTAAATATCTTTGGATCTTTTAGTATCAACATCTGATAGACGCAAACTCTAGAATAGGCAGTTTCACAATAACTTCGATGTTGATAATTAAAAAAGAGGTTATGTGGTGAACTTGGAAGAACTGTTGCTTGTAAGGGCTCATATGTAGTTTAGTTATTAAATACAGTGATGGAAGATCCAGTTCTTCATATTTGGTTGAAATTCCAAAGGAACATATAACAAACCGATGATTATCCAGGATTTCCTTTTTGGTAAGTGTCGTGAGGGTTTATGTTAAGTTTCCAAGTGAATTTGCAATACCCAATCCATGCATCAAGAAGTTTATCTAATGTAATTTACACACAAAAACGATGTTGTTTGGGCACTATCTGACAGGACAGCAACATATTTGTCATGGAGGTATGACATTTTTTTTGCAAATTTTGGGTCTTTAAAGATTGACGTGAATGGTAGTGATAAACCCATTCAGTTTCTTAATTCTGATATATATCAACGACCTCACAGCCTTAATTCATCCGGAAAGTGTATCCACGTCTTCTTTTTCGCGTTCAACCCATTGCGCCTGGTATATTCCTCCTCTGAATCCTTCAGTATTTTGAATTTGTGTTTCCAATTGATTGATTTAGGCTCATGATATTTCGGCCCTTTGGATTTCACATTTTGCAGGGAAGTTTTATTGGCAATATTGAGGTCACCAGTTATAGGTGGCGTGAATCAGATGTGGATACTAAAAAATCCAAAGTTCTTTTAGAGTGCATACAATCTAATTAAGACTCCTTCATCATGTAATAGTATTAAGCATTTGATTTTTCTACAATTTACAAACGCATTAACCATTTTAAACTAAAAGACAAATTTAAAGAGTTGGTCTGTTTCGTTTCATAGCAAAATGGCCTACACTCGTCTTAGTGAGGGATAAATCGTACTGTTTAAAAACACTCATTCAAACAAACTATGCTATGAAACTGATATAACCATGATGATTGGTTTCTTGATTGACAACATATTTGTGTTGATGATGTGTTTTTCAACAAACAACCGTTATTACCATGCGAACCAACTATGCTACTCTTCTTGTCAACTTGTTTGTTTATTTATTTATATGAGGCTGACTTTATACTGGAACTTCTTGGGGAGAAAGAAAAGACGTAAGCAACGTCCTTTATTTCTTTCCACTGAATAGATGATGTGCTCTCAGTTAATAATTCAAAATTTTGTGACTATATTGAACACATCTATCCTATCGAACTTGAAAAAAGGATGCACTAGAAACATTTAAGTCTGCTTCATATCTTAAAAGAGGGACCGTAAGGATAACAAAGGGACAGTCAAACTCATAAATCGAAAATAAACTGACAACGCCATGGCTAAAAATGAAAAAGACAAACAGACAAACAATAGTACACATGAAACAACATAGAAAACTAAATTATAAACAACATGAACCCCACCAAAAACTAGGGGTGATCTCAGGTGCTCCGGAAGGGTAAGCAGATCCTGCTCCACATGTGGCACCCGTCGTGTTGCTTATGTGATAACAAATCCGGTAAATAGTCTACGTCGGTGGGTCACATTCATGAACGGGAAGGGGATTGTAGTTACGACGTAATGAACATATCCGATATCATTTGTGAAACGGTTATTCCATAGCGGTCAACCAACTCGTGATGGCGTCCGTAAAATTTATGAAGGGATGATTTCAACTTCACCATTTGGAACTCTTGGTTAAATAGCTTCCTTGTGAGCAGCAACCCTCTATCAAGAAAATCATGATAGAAAATGCATGCAGGGGAATATCGTATCAATTGGGAGATATATACCCCGTATGCAGGTGCTGCTGAAATGTTGCTATTTAGAAATAAAAAGTTCACAATTGGAAGGCTGAAATCATCTCTTTTGACGTAAATTTTTGTTTTCAACCGACCCTCATTGTCAATTTCAAGATGTAGGTCAAGATATCAGGCTGACTTAACTGTATCTGTATGTAGTATTGTTTATCTCTAATTCGATAGGATCGATGCGTTCCACATTGTCCCTAAATTTCGAATTATTTAGTGAAGTACCGATTATCAGGTTATCTACATGATGATATCGTAAAATATCAGCTGCGAGACATAATATGAAGCTTTTTGTCGAGTGAGCGTAGCGAATCTGACAGTGATATAGACAGTGGGACGACCGATATCTATATAGCGGAACGTAGAGTTAAAGGATATCGCTAACTTCCTATCTTTCTTCCTAAGAAGTTCCTGCATGTCAGCCTCATAATAATAAAGAAACAAGTCGGCATGTAGAGGGGCAAAATTTGTTCCCATTGGAATGCCGAAAGTTTGTTGAAAAACACGTCACTTACATAATCAAATTGACAATGAGGGTTTCTTTTGGTAAATTCGGCAGTATATTTATTATTAATTCATAAGGCAGACAATAAAAAGCTACAGAAATTTATGAAATTTACCATATCCGTTCCCCCATGAATTATCGAATAACAGATACATATTCTAGACTTGGTTGTGTAACTAATATTCAGACACATCTTTTTTTCAGGTAAAACACGGTTGTTTTCAGATTCTATTGTTTATTTTAATTTTTCATTGTGGTTTATGCAAAGTAAATATGCAATTACGTAATTATTAGAAGTATCATTTACGTGCTATAAAAATTAAATGATCGTTTGTTCAAACACCTTTAACATCTCCAGTAGAATACCACTTTAAACCAACATCCTAACCAGCCACAAACGAGCTTCAAATAGAAGTGTTTCTTACAGGGGCATCTCTTCTGAATACCTCCATCTTCGTGATCTGTGTGTTCTGAAAAAAAGAAGTATAAAAAAGAAATATTTTCCTTCGGTACTGGCATCAGGTAAAAATATTATTTATATTTGTTTTGGTTTTAACAGTATTAATAACATTTTAAATAAAGGCAACAGGAGTATACTGCTGTTCGCAATTCATAAATCGATTGGAGATTAAGAAATCCGTGTTGCAAACTAAAACTGAGGGAAACACATCAAATATAAGAGATAGTTATCAAAGGTACCAGGATTATAATTTAATACGCCAGACGCGCGTTTCGTCTACATAAGACTCATCAGTGACGCTCAGATCAAAATAGTAGTAAGGCCAAACAAGTACAAAGTTGAAGAGCATTAAACCCAAAATTCCAAATAGTTGTGCCAAATACGGCTAAGGTAATCTACTGGGATAAGAAAATCCTTATTTTTTTTCGAAAAATTCAAAGTTTTGTAACAGGAAATTCATGAAATGACACCATATTTAATATTCATGTCCACGCCGAAGTGCTGACTACTGGACTGGTGATATCCTCGGGGACGAAACGTCCACCAGCAGTGGCAGCGATCCAATGGTGTAAATAGTTATCAAAGTTACCAGGATTATAATTTAGAACGCCAGACGGGCGTTTCATCTACATAACACTCATGATCAGTGACGCTCATATCAAAATATTTATAAAGCCAAACAAGTACAAAGTTGAAGAACATTTTTTTCATTTTAAGAATTGGTCCATTCTTTTTTTAGAAATCATCGTATTTTCTGTGCTGTAAGTCATTGTACCTCTTGAAATTGTATATTTGTATTGTATGTTGAACAGTGGTGCGGGTCCCTATGTCATAAAAGTAAATAAACGCATCATAGATACAAGGAATGCAATTTTGTATAATTTGCGTCCGACGCGCGTTTCACCTTAATTGTCCTTCTTTCTGTTCAAGAAAAGTCAGGCCTCACATCGGTTAAACAGACATATTTTAGGCCTTAAATGATGACACAAAAGATAAAGGTATGACATCCGAATCAACTATTAGACACATATGCTGAAGAATCAGATTTTGATTTTTTTTTCATTAAAAAATTAACACAACACGTTATAAATTTCATGTGTCCAAAGAACTTTCCTAGATTTACCTTCACCAGGAACGCTCAATACCACATTGAAAGCCAATGGTGTATAAGAAACTTAATAGTTGAAGAGCTATAAACGACCATTTAGAAAGGACATAAAATGTACTCAAATCCATCTAAATTAAGTCAGCTGTGCGCGAGGCTTTGAAACCTTAGCATCTCACTGCATAAAGGGATCGGTCAATATTTATTGGGGGGGGGGGGGGGGTGCAAAATGTAGTGTGATACATTTATTTTTACTTTATAGGATTTCTAGTTATTTAGTATTCAGCACTGATAGGACACCAATATTTTATGGCATATGTATGAATGTAGAAAATAGGCTTTACAAATTTAATTACAACAAATTAAACAATATTAATTGACAACAATGGAAATACAATTTCAAGTCTAGACATTACATATTTAGGTTTATAGAACAATCATAAAATGATTTTGAAAAGGTTGAAAAAAATATACATGTAAAAAAAAAATAACAAACCAAAATTATAAAATTAATTATTCTATGCAAAGTGATATGATATGATATACAGCCATCAGCGTTGTTCATTTTAACCAAATGCAAATCATTGAATAAAGGTAGGAATAAATAAAATACACATCTTTAAAAAAAATCAGGAAAACTATTTAACAATAAAACATTCTAACTAGAAAATTAAGAAAAAAACAAAGTCAAAAGACAGAAATATATTATTATTTTTTTTTATTATCCAGTCAATTGTCTTGAATTTTTCTAGTCATAATTTGTTCTCTCACGTTTTTTTTTTTATTGTTTTCTTTTTCCTTCTAAATTTAAAGGATACACATTAAAAAAAAAAGATAAAATCAATCCCTCAGTTAAGTAAATCCTCAAGTTATTTTTTCAATTTTTTTTTTTTTTTATTTTTCAACTCTAAATGTTTCTGTTGAATCCCTTGTAATTCAAAGAATGTTAAAAAAACAAATTAACAATTAGTTCTTGGAATGTTCATGGTTTGTTTTACAGGGAAGATGGTAATATGATTGCAAACTTAATGACCCTGATTTTTGTGAGAATATAAATTCTGATATTATATGCCTATTAGAAACAAAGGCTGATAAGGAAGACAATCTATGTCTGAAATGTTATACCTTATTAAAAAAGGTTGCTCGCCCTAGGAAAGGTAAAGCTATTCATGGAGGCATTGCTTTATATGCAAAAACTAATGATAGTAAAGGAATTACATTAATCAACGGTAATTCATCTGAATTTTTATGGGCAAAACTAAGTAAAACTTTTTTTTCACATATATCTGATATATTTGTCTGTTTTGCTTACAACTCACCAATACAGTTTAGCTATTCTAAATCTCTAACAAGTGAGTTAACAACACTAGAAAAGATAGAACAAGACCTGAGTAAGTTTTCAAATTCAGGGGAGACTATCATTAAGGGGGACCTAAACGCCCATATTAATGAAAATGATTTGGATTTTATTTCATCTGATCACGTTAAAAGTTTACAAGATATACTTCCTAATACATATTTTGCAGATAATGTACATTATAGGAGATATTGTACTAAAAAGAATATTAAGACTGATGAATACGGAAAACGTGTATTAGAGCTTTGCATATCATCTAGGAGCCGAATTCTAAATGGAAGAACTTTAGGGGATACATTAGGTTAACCCACTTCTCATCAATATAATGATAGTGCTGTTGTTGATTATTGTATTGTTAGTAATAATATGCTAAAAAAATGTATGTTTTTTACTGTAAAGGATTTTACCGTCCATTCTGATCACAATCCTATAAATGTAAGTTTATCTTTAAATTTTTCTCAAGTTCAACAAAAAGTTGGGAGACCAATACCTAAGGGTTTACATTGGAACAACGAGGTTCAAAAATGTTATACAGAGATGATGTTATCAAAAGAAGTTGAATCTAATGTTAAATCATTCTTAAGTAAACACAGAGTACCACAAAGAAATGGGGTGGATGAAGCCACCGAGGATTTAACAGATATTTGTAACAATATTCTCGATAAACTTAGAAGTCATTCAAATCTTCCTAAGGCATGTAAGGGTAACCGGTTTAAATCTAAAAAACGTAAACGAAAGAAATCTAGTTTAGGGGTTGACAGCGAGTGTGAATCAATGTATCGTAGTTTAATCCAATCTTCTCGTTCACTCTCTAAGGGTTCTGTAAACGAAGAAAAGTTGAAGAATTATTATGGGCTAAAAAAGCTAAAGCTAGTACGAAAAAAAACACGACAGTATAAAGCAAAGATGCTTGATTCCTTGCTGGAATTAGAGTCAAAAACCCCAAGCTTATTGGGATATAATTAATAAATTTAAATATTCTGATAAGGACATCAGTGATCAGAGTTCCAATATTCCCTCTGGTGAATGGTATAATTATTTTAATAAACTATTAAATGTAGATTGTAGTAATGAACAGGATGATTTTCCTGCAGGGTTTAATGTTTTTCTTGATTATGACATAAATATGCAGGAAGTGTTGAAAGCTATAAAAAGTTTAAAGAATAACACAAGTGTTGGTTTTGACTGTATAAGTAATGAGATGCTTAAACATTCTATGTGAATATGTTGAATTGTATTTGCAAACTTTTCAATATCATTTTGAAATCAACTTTATTTCCTAGTAGTTGGACAGAAAGTATGATTAAACCTCTTTTTAAATCAGGAGACGTTAGAGATCCAAGTAACTACAGAGGTATAGCAATATCTAGCTGTTTAAGTAAGTTGTTTGTAAAGATCTTGTGCAACAGATTAGATTTTTTTGTAACTGAGAACAACATACTATGTAAAAATCAAATAGGCTTTAGAAAAGCTAATAGAACAATTGATCATGTTTATACATTAAAATCTATCGTGGATAAAATGTTCAGGGCAAAAAAATATCTATATTGCTGTTTTGTTGATTTTAGAAAAGCTTTCGACACAGTTCGGAGGAATTTTCTGTTTTCTAAACTTTTTGAGCAAGGTATTAGTGGCAATATTTTTCATTTAATTAAAGACATGTACAAATGTGTTAAATATTCAGTTAAACTAGATTCCGGACTGACTGATTCCATACTCTCAAATGTTGGTGTTTAACAAGGGTGTATACTAAGTCCCCTTCTTTTCAATTTGTTTATGAATGACTTTCCAGGATACCTTGATAAAAAGTGTGATCCAGTAGATATATAGGGAATACAAGCCTAAATTGTTTAATGTATGCAGATGACATAATTGTAATGTCTCAAACCAAAGAAGGGCTACAAAATTGTTTATCCTCATTGGAACTTTATTGTCAAAAATGGCAATTATCATTGAATATAGAAAAAACCTAAATACTAGTATTTAACAAATCAGGTAAATTATTGAAAGACTGTAATTTTTATTTTGAGCAAAATCTTATCAAAAGCGTTCAAGAGTATAAATACCGAGGTATTGTAATGAGAGCATCTTGTTCTTTCAGTACTGCAGTTGAAGATCTTAGTAAGAAAGCACTTAAAGTAATTTTCATGATTAAACGTAAATTTCACTGAACACATAATAATACACATTTGCTTTTAAAACTTTTTGACTCCTGTGTAAAACCAGTCCTTCTCTATGGAAGTGAATTGTGGGGTCCGTACATTCTTAAAGTCATAAGAAACGATTAACCGGTGAAAAATTATGTTCTTCCAATTCTTGAACCAATGCATACACACATCATAAACTTAGTCTTCTGTGCACGAATTTATCATTTTTTTCGTGTAAATTTCGTATAATCGTCAATTTTTTTTTTCAATCGGTCAGTGTTGTTGTGAAAATATGGCAGGTAATTAAAGTTCGTGTTTTGAAGCCGAAGTTTAACGATGGTCACCTGTTTGTCAACAATCGACAAAAAATAAACAAAAAAGCATGGAAAGAGAGCACGTGTTTAACATGTGAATTCAGATAATAGTTTATTTTAAGGACATCCATGCGTATTGTGATCACCGGAGTTTTACGAGATGGGTTACACTGAGGTCACTTTGCATACGGAAAATATGTCGGGGGAATTGGTTGCTGGAAGCAAGCAATTAAAATAAAGTAAACTTTTTCTAAATATGAATATATTTAAAGAATTTTCTTCAGAAAAAAGTATATGTACATAAGTTTTATAATGAAAACTATCCATTGAGTTATAAAAAACATATGCATTATTTTTTTGATTTGAGGTTTCTTATGACTTTAACCTGGACAAAAGATTAACACAAGGTTCAAATGGTGATTTAGAAAAAACTTTTTTAAATTTTGCTCCTGAAAAGGTTCACATTCGATATTGTAAATATGTACTTATTGCCACGAAATATGCTTCTAATACTGCCAGTATGGCAGAACTTAGTCGTTATCCAATCTCTATATTTGTTATTTTACAATCTCTTAAATACTGGCTATATTTGTATAAAGACCCTCTTTTGAATTTTTCAAAATTAGCATATAAGTCAATCGAAGAAGTTGATTGTAACTTTCCATGTACCTTCAATAAACACAATTTTGAGTTTCTAAAATTATTTCATTTTGACCATGTTTGGAATAATAAAGGAACTTTGTCAGAAGGAAAACTCATATCTGCAGTGAAAAAGGTATTACAAGAAAGATATGGAAATTATTTTTTCTCATGTTTGACAGGTGAAAAGCAAAACAAACTACGCACATATTACAAGTTAAAAGAGGAATATAAACCTGAGACTTATACAAAGTTAAATATCCCAAAACAATATATTAGACAATTATGTAAATTAAGAATTTCTAACCACAATTTACACATTGAAAAAGGCAGATATAATAAAAGGCCTTTGGATCAAAGAATATGTAAACATTGTAGGGATAACAAAATTGAAGATGAGTTTCATTTTATATGTGAATGCAACCTCTATCACGAGGAGAGAGAAAAGTTTTATGATGACATTGTTTTTGCAATTTAGATAATTTTGATAAATTTAAATATTTAATGAACTGTTCGGAGACTGATGTTCTCACCAGATTTCTTATATATTTTAGACAAATGTATTTTGATTAGACATTCATCAGTGGGAATAATTGCATAATATTGAAGTTTGAGTTCTGTCTCTTGCTTGTTATACGTGTCAAAATTGTTGGCTGTTATGTTTTATTGTTGTTTTGTTTTGTATATGTTTTTTTATATGTGTTCACATGTTTCAGCGATGATCCTTCTGTACTGGATTTTATACTGAATAAAATTAGTTGGTTAGTTAGTTATATATTGAAACGAGAATGTGTCCCCAGTTAACGGATTCCCCATCCGCAATATCATTTTCTATGTTCGGTGGACCGTGTAAATGGGGGAAAATCACTAATGTGCCAGCATCAAAAATTAGAAAGATCATATCACAGGGAACATTTGTACTAAGTTCCAAGTTGATTGGAGTTCGACTTCATAAAAAAACTACCTAGACCAAAAACTTTAACCAAACCTTTAACCTGAAGCGGGACGGACGGACGGACGGACGGACGGACGGACGGACGGACGAACTAACGTTCGTTCGAACGGACGGACGCAGAGACCAGAAAACATAATGCCTATAAATGGGTCAGAAAAACAGATTATACAAATTGTTCATAAACTATTGTAGTTTATTACTCCGAGTCGTGCAACTGAGAAAGTGAAATTGAAAAGAAATCTTGTTTTCCTTTTTCAAGGAGTAGATCAGTTAAAATTTCCAGACAAATTCACTGAAAGACTACTATATTTGATCTGTTTTAATCTGATAAAAACGAAGTTAAATAGATATAGGAAGATGTGGTGTGAGTGCCAATGAGACAACTCTCCATCCAATTAATAATTCATAAAAGTTAACCATTATAGGGGGTCATTATAGGTCAATGGTCTGTTTGATTTATTAAAAGATTAGGTAGGACATATACTTAGTTAGTAGATATTTCATATAGGACAGAAACTCAAGTTTTAAGGGAGAAATATGAATTGCACCGGTCCCAGAATTATTCATCAAACCTTGTAAAAAATGCCCCCCCCCTTTTTTTATCTGAAGTATTGGAAATTTTGGTACAATACCCTTTCTCATACCTAAAAAAATAAAATTTATAAATATCTCTCTTATTTTCCTCCCAGTCCCTTTTCTAGTTACAAATATAAAATATGTGGTTTGAGAAATTAGGTATTACAGAATACAGAATTAGGTATATGAATGTCTTCTGTGGTATAATTTAATCAAGCACTAAAATGTCAATATCAGAACCGATAAAATGTTGAAAATTGGCAGTTCTTAGTTTCCGAATACGTTACCGTTCCTTAACGGGACAAACTCTAAAACTATAATTTGATAAATGTTAGAAATAAGTTTTTTAAATATTTTTTTTATTCGTCTGGAATAACTTTTTTCACGTTGTTGTTAAAATCAAATGTTTAATATTAGTTTTCTGTATTCTTTAAGAATATTTACTCTTTTAACCAATCGTAAAATCTCTTGTAAAACAATTTCCAGGTTTTCAACCAATCATAAAATTTGCTGCAAATATTTCAAAAACATTGTACCGCGAGTTTCTAGTGAAAGCAAAACAAGAATAATTCACGATAAATAGTATTCCAGAGAAAGACATTGGTATATAAGATACGCAAAAGTGCGGAGAGTATTACTATTTGGTTAGTTGTAAAGATTGGGTGAAATCTATATGAACAAGTTCACATGAAATATACTTTTTTTGGTAGGGAGATCTCCCCACTTCAGGATACTGAGCTTTTCAATTATACATTTAGTAGAGTTAACTTATTGCAATAATTAAAAAAAAAGAAGTAGTCCTAAAGCAAAAGAATACGAGAAATAAGGTACAAGATACGTAACATGAATATAAGAGTGAAACAAAGAAGTATCTCAATCTTAAGGCCTGTTGGCACGAATTGTCCCAATGTGCGGTTTTCCTCTCTGGTGCGTAAACAAGCAAAAATTATACGAGGAACCAGATACATTTGACATTTCATCATTTGTAACAATACTATATAACTTCTTTAAACTACCATAAGACTATGACAACAACATTAAAGCAAGACAGCTTGCCCCACTTTACTCTGTAAACTTTTTCAAAACGGGAAAGAACCAAATATCTGACGCCATAATGGAAAAGTGATTGTTGTATGCTTCAAAAGTTGAATCCGGGTTCGTTCTTGCCCAATAATGTTCGCACCCTATTACGTTCGCCCCCATTAAGTTTCGCACCCTACACGTTCGCGCCCAATTTTTATTGCTTTTGTGTTTAAAACTTTGTAATCAAGTATTGGCCAGTGTATTCATATAAGTATATTTGTTGTCATTGTCTGAAATTAAAGTGAGACAACGTTATTTTTTTGTGTTGAATATATCTTATTCTTGTTTTGGTTTGTGTATTGCTAACTTTTATTCCATTGTTTCAAAATAAAGTGAGACTCTGACAATGTATTTTTTGTGTTGAATAAATTTTAATCATGTTTTGGTTAGTGTATTGTTATAACTTTATGTTTCATTGTTTAAGATCAAAATGGCCGAGCTGTTACTCATACCAAGCTAAATACATGCAGTATTTACATCAAATCAATTACAAACAACAATCTTGATTTTCTTATAATAAATTATTCAACTGGAATTTTATTTTAAATTGGGTGCAAACAGACCTTGGGTGCGAACGTCTAGGGTGCGAAAATGTATTGGGCGCGAACAGACCTGATACCTGCGTCAAAAGTTCAAGCAGCCGGGACAAGGGACAGGGTGTATTGTATTTGTGAAAGAGGTGGAGAAAAAAGTTATTTTACCCTCAGGCCTAATGAAATCAATCATTTAAGATCTACTAAAAAAAACCTAATTATTGTTAATTCTTTTTCAGATTTAATGAATTAAGGTTTTATTTATTATGGAAGCCAAAAGAGTGCTAAAAGAAGTAAATAGTAATGCTACAGATCAAAGATGTGCCACACAAATGATTAAGACTCCCAGTCAAATGTCAGACCTTGAACCTCAGGGTTTGTCAAGAGAAAGGTATATTATAACTACAAAAATGATGGACTCCATGTCAAATGTTTGACCTAGAACATAAGGGTCTATCTCGAGAAAGGTACATTATTACTACACAAATAATGAAGACTCCCAGTTTAGTGTCTTGACAAAAAAAATGGTTAAACCTCAGGATTTGTCAAGAGAAAAGTATCTAATTACATTTTTATTTTTTTTAAGCACCAAATGTAATGCTAAATATTTGCAATGTCCTGGCAATTGGAAGAATATTCTAGTAAAAGAAGCGTGGATGAGATATTGATAGTTGCAAAACACTTTTGTAGACTTTTGCAGACATCCATGGTTGTTATATCGTGACTTGGCTTGAAAGTGCCAAAAATTAACATTTCTCAAAATAATCAATGCAAAATTTAAAGGGGCACTTGCTGCCAAATTTATGATCACTAATTTGACTCTTACTCTCATATTTTATTTGTAACTATGTAAAACCTTTTTCCAAACTTTCAAAAGTATTAAATAAACAATTAACAGGACATAGTGACTGGTCTCAATAAGATGTAGCTTCGTTTTGTGTGAATTTTAGCCAAGATGCCATCTAATTAAACTATCTAGTTGACCTTCTATGACCATATAAGCTATGTAAACATAAACAAAGATATTTATAGATTAAGCAACTCTGCAATTGGATTTTAATAGGTCTGTTAAATTTGTATTATAGATTAAAAATTTATGTTTATTGCCATTTTAAACTTTATAAGAATGTGTTTTTGTGGATCGAACCAGTCAATCAAATTATTTACCTTTGTTCAATGTTTCTATTCAACTTTCTGATAACTAAAATCCTTAGGACCTGGTATCATTAGTGAGCAATAGATCACAGTTCTACTTGATTGATACTTTGTAAGAGAAGTATTCATGTAGGCATTCAATTTACTACTTAGAGTTATTAGTAAGAAATTTTGTATCGAATATAATGTTTTGTATTTTGTAGGAAAAAGTGGTCACTAGATGATTTTGATATTGGTAAACCTCTTGGCAAAGGAAAGTTTGGAAATGTTTATTTAGCAAGAGAAAAATCAACAAAGTATATTGTTGCTTTAAAAGTAGGTATTAATGATAAGAAATATCGTTAAAAGGCTGGTATAGTCTGCAGTTTTATTCTCCAAAACTGAATCTGCCAGACAGGGGTGCCGACTATAGAGAACAATAAGCAAGAACTCGAGAAAAAAATCAATTTAGCGAGGTGGTTTGTTTACATTCCACCTTGTTTGTTATTGATATGCATGAGTGCTCTTATTATTCTCAAAACTAATAAATTGATATTGATAAGCTATTTTAATTCAATATCAAATGAAAACTAATAAATATAAAATAATTATGCTTCATTACAAATTTCTTGTATCTTTTCACTTCATTGCTGATAAAAAACTAGAATCTGCTTGATTATGAGACAGAAAGATACAAGTCAACAGGATACCAGCTTACGATGAATTAACTACAAAACATAATCGGTTATTATTCCTTCTGGTTTGGTGTTTCATTCTGACAAATATGTTTTGTATTAGTGTAAGACCCTTAAAACATTAATGTTATAGATATGATAAAACATTTTTATGTCCCATTTATGGGCATTATGTTTTCTTGTCTGTTTGTTCGTTCATCTGTCTTTCTGTCCCTCTTCAGGTTAAAGTTTTTGGTCGAGGTAATTTTTCATCAATATGAATTCCAATCAACCTGAAACTTAGTACATATATGTTCCCTATGATATGATCTTTTTTGTATTAATGCCAAATTAGAATTTTTTTCCCATTTTCATGGTCCACTGAACATAGAAAATGATAGTGTGGATGGGGTAACCATTTACTTAGGACACATCCTTGTTTTACTCAAAGATGAAACGGTTTTACCTTCAAAGTCGTATTATAGTGCTATCTATTAAGTATGGATTTCCACTCACACTGTTTTAACTTTCATTTACACATGCTTTTAAACTTCTTATTTAAAAAAACATACTTATTTAGTCATTGCTATGCCTCCACTCTTCTCTGTTGTCTGTCTTTCCCCCTACTGTACAAGAGGTATACTCTCTTTCCTTTAAATTCATTTCTCCATGTTGTTTTAGGTATTTCTATTTTTCTTATTCAGACTTCCTTGGTCATGTCTTCAGGTTGTTTGCATAGAACATGACCAAGCTACCTCCATTTCTTTTGTATCCGCAAAGTCTCCATGTCCTTTGTGTTGGTAATCTCATACATTTGTTAGAAACTTTGTTAGGCCAGAATATTTTCATTATCTTCCTCAGACATGTGTGATGGAAGCTGGAGAGTCTGTTGATGTCTTAATCAGTCATTCTCCAGCACACACAGCTATAAAAGACATACACCAGTTTTTTTTATTGTTTTTTGTGTGATTTTGACTTACAATCTTGAATAGTTCTAGAATCAAGTACAAGCAGTTTCAACTTCTATTTGCTGATGGAAAACTTTGTTTTTCCATGAAAATACCACAAACAAACACACGAAGTGAAACTACAAAAGTGTCATAAGACATTTACTAACATGACTAACAGTTACAAAAAGTTTTTATACCTGAAATTTCATGGGGTACTAGTGCGAACTACACGAGCCCAATTATGGTACACATATATCTTGCTGTAATTGAAAAAAAACATGTCATCATGCTTCAATTCAATATAAGATGTAATATTTAGGATTACATTATTAGATTTACTTTTACATTTCTTTTACTTTTCTTTACCTAGGTGCTGTTTAAATCCCAGCTTCAAAAAGCAGGCGTAGAACATCAGTTACGACGAGAAATAGAAATACAAGCTCATTTGAGGTATATTTTCAAAAAAAAATCAATTTGATTTAACAAGTTGGAGATGATTGGATCATCTTTATGTTAAGTTATTCCTGTGTTTTGCAGTATTCCTGTATGTTTATCATGTGTGCTACAGTGGTATTTATTCTGTGTGTGCTTGTTTGATGCTAACTGCTTAAATTATCCTGACATGTAGGCACCAGGAATACTGAGGGTTAAATAGGGTCATAAACATTGGGAATGTAAGGGAAAACAAATGTTTCACTGTCACATGGTGGGGGGAAAATAGTCCTTTTAGTCAGTCAGATACATGCAAGTTTTTAATGGGTGTTACACAGGACAATTATCACCATTTTGCTAGCAGTTTAACATATTAATGAACATCCCTGTCAAGAATGATAATAGGGAAAACAATTTGCCCAATTTCCAATGAAAAAAAGTTGGTTAACAGTCAGCACACATTCATATGACTGAACTATGATTTGTGTGGGAAATACATGATATTTTAGAAGATGGACAACAGCAATTTTATTCTCCTGAAAACTTCAAATAAAAAAACATGAAATGATAATTATACCTCCGCTTTAAAAAAGGGGGGGGGGGGGTATACTGTTTTACCTCTGTCTGTCCTTCCGTCCGTCTGTCCCATGAATATTTTTCGTCGCATTTTTCTCAGGAACTACAATACAAGGTTTTCTGAAATTTGGTTCCAGGGTTTATCTAAGTCAGCTATACCGTGTGATGCGTTTTCAGATTGATCACTTGACAACTTCTGTTTACCGAACACTTGTATGATTTTACACATGATAGCCAAGTTGAAAATTTTCGTCACATTTTTGTCAGGAACTACAATACAAGGATTTCTGAAATTTGGTTATAGGATTAATATAAGTCAGCTATACCGTGTGATGCGTTTTCAGATTCATCACTCGACAACTTCCTGTTTACTGAACACTTGCATATTTTTACACTATTAATATTATCCACTTGCGGCGGGGGTATCATCAGTGAGCAGTAGCTCGCAGTTTCACTTGTTTTCAGTTGCATAAACAAGCATATTTTGATAATAATTTCAATGTTAGATGGAAATCATGATTTGGTTTTCATAGGTGTTGAAGATGAAAGATTTCATGTGCTGTTAGTACATGGTAGCTTGGAATTTTTTCCAAAAATAAATAATATCAGAATGTGTTCAACAAATATATCATGTATATAGAATGATATTTCATTTTGTAACAATATATATTTATAATTAATATCTTGTAGACATCCCAATATACTGAGATTGTTTGGTTATTTTCATGATAAAACACGTGTATATTTGATCTTGGAATATGCACCGAGAGGAGAATTGTACAAAGAATTGAAAAGACAAAACAGATTTTCAGAAAGTACCTGTGCTACAGTAAGTCAAATGTTCCTACAAATGTGAACAATAATAAAAACACTAACAAATAAACAAAAAACACTAAATACCTACCCTGTATCTAAGAGTTATTTGCAGTTTTTGCAAGCTAGTTCAAAGCCAATTACAACTACATGTTTTATATGAATGTTAATACCTATAAAAACAATATTCAAAGATCTTACTACATTGTAAAATTAATAACACGAAAATAAGTTTATTGGAAAGAACAATATTGATAAGTTTACATGTATCATTTTTTAGACTAAACTATGGGATCATTAAATAACATTACCCATATTAGGGATATAATATACCGTTTTTAATATGATTTCTACAGTTAAGTTGACAGAAGCCAAGAACATTAATAGATTGTTTTTCCACATAAGAACTTGGTTTAAATAAATTTTTACTTTCATGTAAATGAAATGTTCACATTAAATATTTGACAAAACAAATTAAGTTAAAATGTTCGTTTTAAAAGTAATGTGACATCTATATTGTTTGTTAGTCGGTCAACTTATAATGTGTTATTTCCATTTAAGTATATGACTCAGCTGTCAAATGCTTTGAAGTATTGTCACAATAAGAAAGTAATACACAGAGACATAAAACCAGAGAATTTATTGGTTGGACTAACTGGAGATGTTAAAATAGCAGACTTTGGATGGTCTGTACATGCACCATCTTCAAGGTATGTTTCCAGCACATAAAACTGTTAATTCAGATAACCAATAAATGTATACTCAGTTTTATTAGTAACTGTTTTATACATAAACACAATCATTTACCACAGTTAATTAATTGAAATAAATAAAGACCAGTTTCCATTAATGAATGAAGGGGGCAGTTTGTCAGTGACCACAAAGAGAAGAATCGAGAGCTACACGATTTCTATAGCAATATTTTGAAAGGTTGACATGTCTTTAACAATGATTTCTTTCTTTTACAGTCTCAAATTTGAAATAATTTAATAAGTGTTCTTATTTTCAATTTAATTTAGTTCAACTGATTTTAAATCATTTCACCAGTAATGATTATAGGAGGGGCTGGTTGATGTCGCTCAAGTATAGTTAAGGATCTTGTAATTAATAAAAGAATGCACTTATGTTTTTTTTCTTTTTATCAATTGGAGAACAACACTATGTGGAACATTAGATTACCTACCACCGGAGATTTTATGTTTTTTTTATTTTTATTAATAGGAGAACAACACTATGTGGAACATTAGATTACCTACCACCTGAGATGATTGAAGGTAGACATCATGATGAAAAAGTAGATTTGTGGAGTTTAGGCATTCTGTGTTATGAATTTTTGGTGGGAAATCCTCCATTTGAAGCCGAGACAAATACAGAGACTTACAGACGTATTACTAAAGTGGATTTACATTTCCCTTCATACTGTACAGATGGTGCTAAAGATTGTGTCAGAAAGGTAGGAACATGATGAAGTTCTGCTTACAATAGTTTTTGTAATATTTTCAATTTATCGATATCAAAAGGCGAAGGAAAATATCTGTTATTAATTTGCTGATGTACGACGGGCAGCAGCCAAACAGTGTATGCATATTAGCTTAAAAATGCTCTATTAAATTAAATCTTTTCAAATTTAGATATGTTGTTGCCTAAAAGAAGGTCCAGTTCAATTTTCATGATTTTTAGCTTTCAACAATGTTTTGTAAACCTTAAACATGTTAACATGTTAAAGTATGTTAAAAATATTGAAATAATAAATAATAGCTGTTTGCAAGGGTTTGGAATCTGACAGTCATAATTACCAGTTGTGACTCATTTGAAAGACAAATGACTGAACTGGCAATTACTAATTTCTGTCTATGAAAATATACCAAGATGATACAATTTTAAACTTAATTTTTGTGAGGAATTACCTTCTTTTGTTATCAGTTTATACTAAATCTTGATTAGATTGCTTTTCCTGTTTGTAAACTGCCATTCGGCGTTGAATTGATAATCCAACAGGTACCCAAGTTAATGTTGTATGTCCCAGTATAACTCGCTGTTCACTGTGATGGACAGTAGACTCTTAGTCAAGGCTACTCATAATTTATATTTTAGAATTAATTTGATTACACTGAAACATACTTTTCAAATTGAACAGACTTATTTTTTATTTAGAATAAACTTTAAACTTTTAAATGATATGTGTTTCACCAAATCAAAGTTGCATGATCATGATAATTGATTCATGAGGAGTTTGCAATTGAAGTCATTAAATCATATGAAAATAAAATTGTTTATTTTACTGTGTCAATCAGTCACCTTGAAAGTTTTGTATTTTTTTTTAGCTTTTACAACATGACCCATTCAAAAGACTGTCTCTAGAGGGAATATTAGAACATCCCTGGATTGCTGCCAATGCCAAAAAACATCCATCTACCTCTGGGAGTTCATCAACACCTCCAGCTCCAAGTAAACCTGACAAATCTTGATGATGTAAACTCTGTAGTGATCTAAACCGTCTTTCCACATATTTACTTACTAGATGAATAATGATCAAAATCTCTGATGTAAAACTCAATATGGTTTTTATTGTTTTTCATATTGAAATTGTGTAATGTAATTACAGATTGTTTTCTCATGTGACTATGGAAAGGACAGAACACTTGTAAGTTCTGATTCCAGTATTGTGTAATATGTACAGAACTCACATGTGTTTTCTTATGTAACTATGGATACACCAAAACATTTGTAAGTTGTACAGAACTCACATATGTTTTCTTATGTAACTATGGATACACCAAAACATTTGTAAGTTGCACAGAACTCACATGTCCTATAACAGTGCTCTTTGAAAGGGGAATGTGTAATACATTTTACTTTGCATTTTGAAAATTGGTATGTGTGTACAGGGTTGTCCACATCTGATTGCATTTATGTAGACGATGTATTTTCTTTTTTAATTAACTTAGTATATAGATGATAAAAAATTATGTCTACACACAAACATGTATTGCACAGATACTACTTTGTACACTTATTAAATTTTTTGATGTGTATTTTGTGATTTTTTTTTAAATGTCTGCATATTTATCTAATTACTATGAATTTATAGCATAAGGATATAGTAATAGTTATAAACCACCATTTAACTTTAGAAAAAAAATATTTTAAAAAATTTCACAATAAAGCATGACTTGGCAATTTCTTGATTGTGACCAAAAAAATGTTTTTAAAGGCCTTAGTATATGAAACTGAATGGCATATTCAAGAGGAATGTATTTGTAGAATAATGTTGAATTTAACATTCCCTTTGCATATAAAGTGGTAGCCAATATTGAAGTTATAGTGAACACATAACCCACCAAAATGTTACAATGATGAATGTATAGAGTGTATGTTTATTTTACTAGAACATTGTAAGGACATTTCAATATTTATGTATATTAAATGGACAAATGTTGAGAGTATGTTTGGAATGTATGTGCTTCTCTTAATTTATAGACTTTTAGTATGATCTTCACCATTCTCTGTGGATTGTTTAATGACTACATATAATGTATGAATATATACAGGTTTAAGGATAGTATTTTAGGCATCAGTTTTTTCAAAAAGTATGAATATTAAGTGTCAAAGCATATATATTGTTTTTAATGCAAATATATATAACAAAAGAAAGTGTTGTAGAGATGATAAAAGTCCGATCTATGTCATCATACTTAAAGGAGACCATCGGCCAGCAGCAATGTAATACATTGTAATTCAGTTGGATCATCTTCATATTATTAACTGAGATTTGAGTCACTTAAGTTAGTTGTAAATACATTCCTCTTTTTTACTGCCGTGCAGTGTATGAATTCTGATTTAAGTCCAGTTGTAAACTCCATACAGCTGTCATAATGTGTATGCTTTGACCTATTAAACAAGCAATTTTAATACTTGTGTAGAATATTTTCAGGTGATCGAAGAAAGGTATTGACAAATATTGTGACTTGTGTTTTCTAAGTAGTAAATACAGAATGTATGAAAGTTCCTCGTAATAAAATTGTGATATCATTAGTATTTATTTGACTTGTTTTTCTCCGTCATTTGTTTTTGAGGTCATGGGGTTAATATCATGCTGGATCAAATCAAGGCTTCACATTTTATTTGTTTCTGCTTCGCTAAGCATGCAAAATTTAAAAAATATGAGATATGCGATATCCAGAGTTAAATGTAGTGTCCAAATTTCTAGGCAAAAGAGTACAACTAAAAAATGGCAATCAACACCTAATTCCTCAAATGACAAAAAACAACTTTGAAAAAAAAGTCACAACTATTTTTTGTTTTAGGCAGGCAGTGTCATTTTCTCACCAAATTTTCACTTGTATCTAGATCAGAGGAATTATAAAAGATAAACCGGAGAGTGCACATAAAAAAGCAGTCAAGATTAAAAAAAACTTCACTAAAGATCAGAGTACTTCACTGCTTATGAAGTACTTGAGAAAGATTGTGTATAATGAATAGTATTGGTACAGCATTGAAAAGAATATGAAAATAATCATTTAGTAGAAATAACCAAACAAACCAAACTTGGGGAGTTAATGCCTTGAGCAGATGAAATATATGTGCATTGGTGGCAGACATAGGAACACTGTTTTATTGGATTTATAATTTTGTTTCGTACTCATTGACATTAATTGTCCACATCAATTTAAACTATTAGTTTATAATATTTGCCAGTCGACTAACTTAGGGGATCAACATAACATAGATATTGATTTCAAGTTGAGCAGCAATCTAAAAAAAATCTAAATTTAAATGAAATAGGATGATGCATAGAAGTGGTAAATATGTTGAATTTACAAGATAAAAGGTAACATTTCTTATCATTAAGATGGTACCTAACACAACAGGGAGATTTTACATTGTGTTGTAAAAGGAATATCAAGCTTCTCAATGATCAAAACTGGTGTTTGTCAAATTGATATATAACAAGTGTATTTTTTCTGACAAAACGGTTGGTTTAAAAAAAAATCTATTTTTAATATTTTTGTTAAAGGGTCAAAGTAAATAATTTGGCAAAATTTTATGAAAATTAAACAAGCCAAATTAATTTAAGTGAAAGTGTTGTGTACCACTCTTACATAAGAAAAACTGAAGTACACAATGGAAATAAACTAATAGTTCAAGAACAGCTATTGGCTCCTTCAATTGTCTCAAAGAGGTGAAGGATACAAAAGAGACATCAAACTCACAAGTCAAAAATAATCTGACAATGTACGCCATGGCGGAATTAGAAAAAAAGACTGAGAAACAAGAACCTCTTCAAATATTGGCACTTGATTGATTGCTCGATGTCAATCATATTTAAATTCAGGAGGTGAACAAATGATACATAAACTACTGAAAAGCTGTTGTGTCAAGTAAGATATGCAAGCAATCTTCTGCTTGTCTGCCAATGAACAATGACGTCATGTTGGGTAGTCCTCTCAGAAACAAATTATAAATTATTTGGACCTTACAGAAAATCTTACACTAAATGCCATGGAAATGTTCATTTGTTAAAAGACCCAATCCTCTCCTTACCTCATTGGTGATATATTAGCAGATTTTTGTCTCAGAATGGGAGAACTGGATTACAATTGGGCGTAGTGTAAAGATTTTTTATTTCAGGAGGTAGAGGACCTGGATGCCCAATTTTTGGGTTCATCGATTGCTTAATGTTAGTGTTTTAGTCAGTGAAATGAGTCCTTTTGTCAGATACTATAAGCAATAGGCAGATTATATTTACTGGTAGATGTCATCTAAACATGGCCCCCAGTTTCAGTTCTTGAGTCAATGTGAAGATTCATGATCAGGATTGTTTCTCTGATATTATTAGCACGTATTTTATTAGTTAGGCATTGCATGGTGCCGTGTTGTCTAGCAGGGTTCATCTGATTTTGACATCATTTTTATGGTTCTTTAGTCAATGTGCAATTTTAGTAATTAGGTGTTTCTCAGGTGTATAAGCAATACTCTTAACTATATTCAGAGTATGTTGAGAAAGTTCAATCAAGATGAGGAGAGTAGAAACTTCTGCATGTGCAATTGTGTTCTAGTTCATACAACGTAGTTCTGACGATTTTTCACTTAAAACCTTTTTAATTTTTTCCTTAAATCATGTTGATAAACAAATTTCTTATGATTGTAATCTTTTGGACTACATCAATTAGACACAAACCGCTGAAATGTAAGAAAATAATTTTGAATTGACCAATCAATTTATACGATGTCCAGTACTGACAAAAAGTTTACCTGTCACATGAACAGGTATATTTCAGCTGTCCTAAAACTAGTTGGCCTTGATTTAAATTAGAAACTATTGATGTAGAGGTTGTTTTGATAGTAATTAATCATCATATCACTTTTAAGACCGTTAAAAAGATCGTGATTTATATTTATATATGTGTTCACCCCTAGTTTTCATACTTTTCTACCACATATGTTCACCCCACCTCTAGTTTTCCTACGTTTCTACCACATGTGTTCACCACTAGTTTTAATACTTTTCTAAAACATGTGTTCACCCCTCGTTTTTCATACTTTTCTACCACATGTGTTCATCCCTAGTTTTCATACTTTCCTACTACACATGTGTTCACCCCATTAGTTTTTCATACTTTTCTACCATATGTATTCACCCCTTTTTTTCATACTTTTCTTCTACACATGTATTCATACTTTTCAACCACATATGTGTTCACCCCTAGTTTTCATACTTTTCTACAACATGTATTCATACTTTTCAACCACATATGTGTTCACCCCTTGTTTTCATACTTTTCTACCACATATGTGTTCACCTCTAGTTTTGCATACTTTTCTATCACATATTGTGTTCACACCTTGTTTTTCATACTTTTCTACCACATATGTTCACACTTACTAGTTTTCATACTTTTCTACCACATATGTTCACCCCACCCCTAGTTTTCATACTTTTCAACCACAGATGTGTTCATCCCTAGTTTGATACTTTTCTACATGTATTCACCCCTTGTTTTCATACTTTTCTACCACATCTGTTCACCCCTTGTTTTCATACTTTCCTACTACACATGTGTTCACGCCATTAGTTTTTCATACTTTTTCTATCACATATGTGATCACCCCTAGTTTTAATACTTTTCTACCACATATGTGATCACCCCTAGTTTTCATACGTTTCTACCACATGTGTTCATCACTAGTTTTTGGTGTGATTCTTCTTGCTCTGTATATTATGTGGACATTTATTTGTTTTCATTTAACCTGTGTTATTTGTCCATTAAACTCAAGATTTTGACATCTTTTTGAATATTCTATACTTTTTTTACCGATTAAAGTAAAAGACAATCGACCATCATATGTAAGGGTAAGCTTGGTTCTATAAGCCAATAACATTGCAGCTTATAGGAAATGTAAATATGGTGCTACATTAGACATTTAGAGAAACACTGCTATACAAGCCAATACAACAGGGAATTTAGTAGAGAGGAACTACTAACCAGTAGTTCAGCCAACACAATATATACCATTATACCATTACATACCAAATATGTAAAAGCTTTACAAACTTTTGTCATTTCATGTTTGTCATGTTGTAGCCTTTTTTCATCTGACTATTTAGTATGTTTTTTTCTTATTATTTGAATTATGATAGTGAATGGAATTGATAAATCGGCATGAAAAACAAACCCTTCTGAGCTCAACCCTCGTCTGGTACAAGTATGAACACAGACTTGTGAACCACAAACTAAATCTACTGCTTCCTCTAAAACTAAAAGTGATTTTGCATTACAATGTATGTGCTGGATTTTTAAAGGATTGTTAGTTTTCTTAATTCTAATGTTTCATACTTTTCATGTCAGCCTTTTTTTTTTTTTACGCCTTTACATTATGGGTTTTTCTCATGGTTAAAGGCTGTTTAGTTTGCCCGTTATTCCTAACATATACTTCATTTTAACTTTGGTGGATAGTTATCTTATTGACAATCATACCTCATCTCCACATCTCTTTATTTTCATATTTATCTATTTAAATTGTAAAATATTTTCTCTCATGAATATTCATTTGGTACAAAATAAAAACTCTTTGTTGAAACTATGTATTTATTAACAGAATACAAGCACTATAAAGTTTCTGTCCAATTTTGTCCCTTTTTTTGGCCCCTGACAGTCCATAGTTGTCTTCTATCATTCATCTTGCATGGAAAGAAACAATGACAACTATTATATACATACCCGTAGCCAGGGGGGGTTCGGGGGGTTCGGACGAACCCCCCCTTGAAAACAAATAAGCACTGTTAAAGTCAATGTTCTGTTCGAATTGTGACTATTAAAGTCGAGTTTGTGAGTCAAACGAACCCCCCTTTTGAAATTCCTGGCTACGGGCCTGATATAACAGGTGAAGGCCATTTTCTACACATACAACCTACTGCCTTTAAAGTTTACCTATTACAATTCAATATCCTGAGCTTTTTTGTAATATAATACATTAGTACACAATGATCATCCAGAAAAGATTTTTTAAAGTGTATACACAAATCATGATTTTCCAATTGTCTAACAGAGTATTAGAGAAAGTGAGACTTTAGTATAAGACTTCAAACAACACATACTTTACATACTAATTACAACTTTTGCTTTTAATTTAGTCTTTGATCATTTGTTCTTTTGATCCTCATTGTCTTTATAAATATTCACAATTTGTTTTCATATTTTAATGTCTTTTCTTTTTATCTTTATTTCTATCATGACTTCCACTGTCTGAGCGTTTACGTTTGCTGCTACTACTACCACTACTGGGTTTATGGTGGCTACCACTACTGGGTTTATGGTGGCTGCCACTACTGGGTTTGTGGTGGCTGCCACTACTGGGTTTATGGTGGCTGCCACTACTAGATTTGTGGTGGCTGCTACTGCTACTATGGTGATGTGATGATTTGTGCCCGTGTTTAGATGATACCTGTCTTGCTGGTGCCGCTTCAGCATATGGATTCTCAGCATCGAGATCAGCTAAAATACAACAAATTGCATTACAAATGATTTTTATTTTCATGAGTACCAGTTCTCTTGGATTGAGGATTAATTGTGAACCCATTGAAAGTGTGTACTTATTTAAACATTTAATTTTGTAGATGTCCTATCCATGAAAATTAGTATCCCATCAAATAATTGTTTATATAATTCATTATCCAATTCTTAATGAACAAACTTATCTAAATGTTTCTTCCATGTTTAGTTTCCATTCATATTTTCTTTTAAATGGCTGCTTTATATATTTAATTAAATCACTTCTTAAAATATAGCTGTCAAGATATAAATCTAATGCAATATCCCCATTTCTGTTTTTTTTTATTTATTAAAATAAGACAGGAGATTTGATATCAGTCAGGTTTTGGGACAAAACATTTGATATCAGCCAGGTTTTAAATTGATCATACCTCTTCTAGCCTCTTCTTCAAGTTCGTCCCAATCTTTACCACTTTCTTCACTTGAACCAAGATCGTCTTCTCCTTCTTCTACAAAGTACAAATTTATATATGTTCATTCTTTTTGACATTTAAAACAGTTTCTTTATGAAGTGTTTTTGTATATACAAGTGTTTGATTGGAAACCTAGAGAACCGCTAGGTAGAGAAGAGCTTCACACATTCTCAATAAAATTCATGTTATAACTAAGACCTTTGTGGGGAATAGATAATTAATTTACAAAGTTTTAAGAACAAAATATCTGACAGTTGACATTCTCTTACATTTACCATAAAAAATTACAGATTATACAATTTCCCTGCAATACATGTCTTATTCCTTGAGACTTGATACATTTTTATGGTTTTGGAACTTCCTACACGAATTTAACATTGATAATTGTGCTGACAACAGTCTACAACCAGAAGAGGAGAGTAAATGGAAAACTGTTCTGCCTAATCAACCATCAGACAGAGTTGACTGAAGATTGATTTCAATTTGTTTGAATAGGTACTTTTTGGTTGTATTGCTATTCAACTGTTTTGGTTTTTATACATCCTCTGCATTCAAATATTCAGCTTTTAAGTGTTCCTGATGAATGTTATTCCAGAAAAGCACTTTGAAGGGATGACGTGTTATTTTCTTTTTTGGTTTATGTGACCTACCCGAGTCTTCCTCTTCTCCTTCCCAGTCACTTTCCTCGCTATCATCGCTGCTTTCCTCGGCAGAATCATCATCGCCCGATGGTGCATAATGTTCGTCTTCTTCTGAGTCGTCACCGTCATCAGCTTCAGCCTGTGGTCAAACAAAAAACTTTACTCACATAATAGTTACAGATTTAAAAATACTTTGTCATAATAGTCTGAATAATAGTTAGAGATTCAAAAATACTTTGTCATAATAGTCTAAATAATAGGTAGAGATTTAAAAATACTTTGTTTGTCATAATAGTCTGAATAATAGTTAGAGATTCACATTTGTCAATTTGGGAAGTCTATTAAAGGTTTCTAAGCCTGCGGTAAGAAAAATCCTTGATTTGTCATAATAGTCTAATGAAACAAATATGCCAAGTTGTAAAAACAGGCTTCCTCTGAATAGCGGAGGATTGGGCAAGCAACCACTGATATGTTTATCTCTGAATCATTCTGTAGGTGAATAGCAGAGGATTGGACAACCACTGATATGTTTATCTCTGAATCATTCTGTAGGTGAATAGCAGAGGATTGGGCAACCACTGATATGTTTATCTCTGAATCATTCTGTAGGTGAATAGCAGAGGATTGGGCAACCACTGATATGTTTATCTCTGAATCATTCTGTAGGTGATTCGGAGGATTGGGTAACCACTGATATGTTTATCTCTGAATCATTCTGTAGGTGAATAGCAGAGGATTGGGCAACCACTGATATGTTTATCTCTGAATCATTCTGTAGGTGAATAGCGGAGGATTGGGCAACCACTGATATGTTTATCTCTGAATCATTCGGTAGGTGAATAGTGGAGGATTGGGCAACCACTGATATGTTTATCTCTGAATCATCCTGTAGGTGAATAGCGGAGGATTGGGCAACCACTGATATGTTTATCTCTGAATCATTCTGTAGGTGAATAGCGGAGGATTGGGCAACCACTGATATGTTTATCTCTGAATCATTCTGTAGGTGAATAGCAGAGGATTGGGCAACCACTGATATGTTTATCTCTGAATCATTCTGTTGGTGAATAGCAGAGGATTGGGCAACCACTGATATGTTTATCTCTGAATCATTCTGTAGGTGAATAGCAGAGGATTGGGCAACCACTGATATGTTTATCTCTAAATCATTCTATAGGTCAGTGGTTGTCTTTCATTATTTGTTTTGTACATAAATATGGTCTTTAATTTTCTTGTTTAAATAGTTTTACATTTATCATTTCTGGGTCTTTTATAGCTTGCTAAGCAGTATGTTTTTTCCCCTCATTATTGAAGGCCCTATAGTGACTTACAGTTGTTAACTTCTATGTCATTTGGTCTATGGTGCCAGTGGTAGAAAGTCATCTCATTGGCAACCATATCACATCTTTTTTATAAGGTAACAACTATAGTAAGTTTAAAATAAAATAATTATACAACATAAAAGGGTTCAAGAGTTTTGTTATATTCATTTACTAAAACAATAGAAACTATATCAGAAGTATAGCGTAGCAAATAGATTTTTCTATGTTATACTACTTACATCACTTTCTGGGTCCAAGAAAGACCATCCACCGCTGTCAAAGAACCCATCTGGATCATCTGTAATTGTCTTCATAATCTTGGCCCAATTTAAACTCTGAACTCCCTCTGAGTATCGAATATCACAGGAACTATCAAATGTACAAAATATAGATAAGTAAGCATTTACTAACAGAAACAAATTAGGTCACCTTCCCAAATAGATAATGGTTTGAAGGAGACAAGAATTTGGATTACTCAGTTTAACAAGATTGCTAAAATATAGACAAATGTCCTCCACACTTTTATAACATTACAATGATTTGTTTTAAGAGTGGGCTAAGAAACAACAGATACACACATTGCAATAAAATTGAAATGGGGAATGTGTCAAAGAGACAACAACCCGACCATAGAAAAGACAACAGCAGAAGGTCACCAACAGGTCTTCAATGTAGCAAGAAATTCACACACCCGGAGGCATCCTTCAGCTGGCCCCAAAACAAATATACATTAGTATGGAAATCTGGAACTTTTGTAAATATTCACTGTATTGAAGTCATTTAAACTATATGTAAATGAAGTCATTTTGAGAATCAAATGAGTTTTATGGAAATTTTGGCACATTTTTGTGAAATTACACATAGTGGTGACCATACTATCAAATAGGATGGGGGTAGAAGGAGACAAAAAGTTCTCAATAGACCAAAAATAGGGGGAACATAACCTGTTGGCCAGTATAGATAAAAATTCAATATTTAAAAAAAAAAAATACTGTGAATTCAGAATTTATTATGAGTTTTCCAATAATGTGTATGGGGAAGTATTGCAATAATAAAAAATTGCATTCCAATATCTGATTTGCAATTTTTAATCTAATTTTTTGTAAGTCTTGTCAAATTCCAATAACAAACACTCACAATAATTTCTACTCTTTATAAAAATTTCTACTCTTTATAAAAATGTTAAAAGTATAAATTGATCTTACTTCAGCCATTCCTTGACATGATCCAACATTTGCATAGGAATAGAGTTCACCATTGCCACTTTTTTACTGTAATCTTTGAAAACAAATACCATATCAAAATTCTTCAAATGGAACTGTACACGTTCAAAATGCACCAATTCAACTTCGTCTAATGCTATCACAAATGGAGGCTGAAGACAAAAGAATTATCTTTTTTAGAATGATTAAAACTATAACAGAAATACAGTTTATTTATATGTTTCCTATGGTCACAAGGTCAGGTAAACATATACAGGTAATCTTGTTTGTGGGTAATATATTTATATTGTTTAATATCTAGTTAATGCATTTGGGGATATTGTCTTGTAAAATGTAATTAATTGCTTTCAGTCTGTCTAATTTGGAATAAAGTTTGGGAAGTCTTTAGAGGGTCTTTTAACCATCTCCACATATGTACTACTGATTCAGCCACAAATGTGTAATTTATATAGTACAATGTGGTGTCACTCTTTTGAAACTCTGAAGTGATTAGGAAGGAAAACAGACCGGTTGAATTCTTTTTAGTATTATTTTAAAGCTAATTATTTTCCTTCATTTATGCAAGGCAGAGGTTAAACTCTAGAGTGGTTTGATTATTCATTAGATATTGTGAACCAACTAATTTTCCTGTCTTTTGAAGACAGAAAAATGGTGCAAACATAAATAGACAACTTTCGAGTTCATCCCTCACCGGAAAAAACTCGTCAATTATACGCGCCTTTATCGCAGTCATCTGTGCGTTTAGGGGCGTCGTCACTTCCTTACAAGGTTGAGCGAGTGGTTGGAAAATTATATTTCTATATTGTACGAATTATTCGGCAAATTGAATTCTAAAAATAGACAATCAACACTGCTGTCATTAGGGAATTGTCAGTAAGTACCTACAGAGCAACCATTATTTCTAGTTTATCCTGCACAAAAACGATCACTAAGACGCTTGATGAACGTAAATACTGCAGGGATACAGGCGAGCCCCTCTATCTGGTAAATGACGTCATAAAGGCGTGCATAATTTTTTTGTGTTTTTGCCGGTGACGGATGAACTCGAAAGTGGTCTATTGTCACAAACTTGTTACACATGGATCTTATCTTTTTTAAATACATTAATCAAATTTGAAAATTATGAAATGAAACAGCCAAATAAGTCATCCAAAAAAATAATAAAATTGGTTGACAGTAACAATCTCCCTACATCTTGTCGGTAGAAGTGAGCTTCACATTTTAATGTTCAACAAATTACAATTTTCAGTAAGGTTGTATGCAGACTTTGGCAAACCATGACATCAAATATTCACAAAGTTCTCAATTCACATAAATTGGTACCCATAAAAAACAAATGAATCAACATTATCCCATTTTTCTACTATCTGTTGGACAATGTGAACAGCACTATGATAAACCAATTCCCTATACTACTTACCCATTCTACAAGGTTAACCAGACAGCCACTAGTTGGTTGTAACAATACTGTAGATCTAAATGGTACTCCATGGAATCCTAGTTCTCTAAAGGGTGTATCAAATTCTACCTCTTGCTTTGTAATGTTTTCCACCTTTTCACAGAATCCTTTGAATGCAGACTTTAACTTCTGTCTGTACTCTCTCTCAGCCTTTACAGAAAAATATATTCATTAATTAACTACAGGTGCAAAGGTGGCATTTTTAACACGGCTTAAAATAAATAAACAGCTACGTCTTGAGTGCATGATACGCCCGTCGTCTTGTGTGCAATAATCATAAATAGTTTCTGAGATACAGCGTGACATGTGAAAAAACTCAATATTTCTAAAATAAAATTTTGAATCATCACCAAAAAGTATACAGATCTTAAGATAAATATAATTAAGAAGTGTGTGAAGTTTTAAGCAAGAATCATAAATTGTTTCTGAGATAGTGTGACATGTGAAAGCCCTTTTACAAAAAACTCAATATTTCTAAAAAAAAATTTGAATCAAAACCAAAAAGTATACAGATCTTAAGATTAATATAACTTATAAGTGTGTAAGGTTTTAAGCAATAACCATTAATCCTTTTAGAGACATGGCACGACATGTAAAAACCCCATCCCCCTTTTTTACAAAATACTCAATAACTCTAAATCAATTTATGAATCATCACCAACATTTATACAGATCTTTAGATTAATATAGCTAAGAAGTGTGTAAAGATTTAAGCAATTATCACAAATCGTTTCTGAGATACAGCCCGACATGTGAAAAAAAGACCCCCCTGTTTTAGTTACAAAATCCTGTAACTCAAAAAGTTTTAATCTTATTTTCACCAAAAAGTATAAAGATCATTTGCCCATTATAAGGAACAACTATTTTAAAGTTTCATGAAATTTGAATGAGTCGTTCTCAAGTTACGGTGCGACATGTTTATGCCGGACAGATGGAGGGACAGACAGTGGACATTTGTATACCATTTGACAGACATATAAAAATCTAAATGCACAGTTCAGCATATATTAAAAAAATTGGAGAAAAAAATTCCCGAAACGTGTTGTCTGTAAACTATAAAAATGCTTGTTTTTGGACCCTTGTCTAAACTGTTGGTACCATAAACCCCAAAATCAATCCAGACCTTCCCTTTGTGGTATTGACCCTTCAGGTAAAATTTCTTAGAGATCCATTTACTAAAACTTAAGTTATTGTCCGGAAACCAAAAGTGTCTTCGGACAACAAAAGTATTAAAATTGACCAAATCATTCTGCACAATTCTTCCAACATACTTGTTCAGCATGTAAATCATCACGGTCATGCATGTGTTGATGTTTCCCCAGATCTGTGGTGATTTCTCCAACTTCTGTGTAAAACTCTACATCAACGTGTTTCTTCTTACCAAACAGAATGGCATGCTGTAAAATATTATATATCCTGTCAAATCTCTGTATTTTCATTCAATGCCCTCCATGTTTTGATAAAACATAAAAAGTTTTGCACTATATGACAGAGGATTTGGTGTTGACAGGTGTTTTTTTTTATAGTCTTTGAATATTCTATTAAATTGTTTACATTCTTAAATTGTTTCAAAAGTATTTAATTGCTTTATACATGTTAGTTTGTGTCTATTGCTGGGATCATTAGTTGGCCTTTGGATTCATGTATTTTTTGTGGGGTTGTTTTCTCACTGATATACAACTCAATTTCTTTATTCTTCTTCAGATCCTAAATCCTTTGACATTTATATTGGACACCTATTACTTTATTCCTTTTTTTCTTTGATAGCCTAAAGAGTATGTTCATGATAATGGGTCAATATCCATTCTAAAATTACACAACATATAAATTTAGTACTAATTTCACTTGGATGACAAAAGTATAAAATTAACTTCCAATACAGATACTGTCAGTAACAATTAAACACACTTGTGTTGAAAAATCAGAATTACAATTAATATTTTACATAAGGTTGGATAGTTTTTGCTTCAGATAACAGTTGCCACATGCATGGCTTATTTGATGTTTTGGTAAAATTTGTACCACACTTACACAAATCTAGATCAAAAAGTGTGGCCAATATTTCTCAGAAGGAAGTAGAAAATATGATTGTAATCAAGACACCAATACCATTTTGTCAGAGTATCAATTTTGTCATTTTCATTGCTACCCCAAACTGTAAAGAATAAATAGCACAGACAATTTCCTCACCTTTAAATGAAAATGTAGCAAAATGATCATTTCTCCATCACAAGGTTGGAAGAAAGCATTTTTGATGTTGTTATATAGGATATCTACTTTATCTCCTCTCACTGAAGTAAACCTGAATCCTACAAAGAAACAAAAGATTTGTAATCATAGATATACAATAAAATTAAAAGTCCAAATTCAGACATATAATTTAACAAATAATGCCTTTTCATGCTCAAGGCCCAAATTTTTGAAAGTGAATAATGAAGATCATACTTAGTCTGAAAGCTTGTCTGTAAATGGTCTCAGAGGATAAGAATTCACAAGGTGTTATATTGTTACAAAAGTCAAAATCCTAAAACTCTCCAAAAAATTGGCATTTCAAACTGAAGGTATTGTAAGAAAGTTAAAACTTTTTCTGAATATTGTTGTGTTTCAAAGGATGGTAGAGGACTATAACTAGGTTCCATGAGTGACAAGTGATAATAAAATTATTTATCTAATATTTTTCAATCAAACTCTAAAAACTGTCAATTATGAGTTATTTTACCATTTGTATGAGCTTCCAATGTTCCTGAGATTCTCTTTGATACAATATTTGGTCTGATATACAGGTCTTTTAACTTTGGATTTCCTCTGTTTGGATTGATAACAAGTGTGTCTTGTTTAACAATGCCCTGAAAATATATGGATTATAATTAATTTACATCATCACATGAGTAACATTGGAAAAACTAAACACAAAGCCACAATCAGTTTAACTGAAGTAATCCAAAGGCATAATTAATTATATTTAAATTTATCAAACGTTTCCATGCACTTTTTAACAGTAAATGTTTTGATTTAACAACTATTGTAACCAACACATTTATCTATTCTTATCTTATTAATCTTATCAATTTTACTTCAGAAGAAAACAATTTACAAGCTAGTTTGCTGTACAGTTCTCAAGTTCTTACAATTGGTTACTTCTACTTTTCAAGTGAACTCTTTGAAACAATTTGTTCATCTGTCTCAATATGAAAGAAGGCTTATTTTATATTCATCTTTCCAAAAATATCTATTGATTCACAAAGATGTTTTGGGTAATATCACTAATCAATCTGTGTATTTTTGTCTTTCAATCTTATTTGTTGATTAGCATTGCCATGAGTATGAGCTAGATGCATCAAACTTTTTCTTTAGGATCCAATTCGCAAAAAGCATAAAAAAATAAATAAACAGAAATGGAATTAAACAAAGAGCTCAACCTCAGCTACTTAAGCTTGAAATATATAAGTCACAGTGACTCAAAGGTATCGAAAAATTCAATCAGTATGGAACATCAGTTTGTATGTATTGGTGAAATACCACTAATACACCAGAATGAGTACAAGACACCATGTATGAATGAATGAACATGGTTGGAATACAAAGAAGACAAACACTGATTCTTACCTCTTTTTCCCTCTCTTCAGCCTCTCTGGTTTTAAACTTTTTCTGTACTTCTTTAATCAATCTGAATGCTGTATTTAAATTCAATGATGGAGCTGATATTTCTCCTGGCTCTTTGGTGTTTGAACTTCTGTAGGTGCTGTAAGATAAAACAATTCAAATATTTCTAATTAGATTTGAATACTTAGTCCACTAACTCAGAGTCTATCTGTATTCGAAATAAACATGCTAAAGAATTATTCCACTTGTAGGAAGTTTTATAGATGATATGACAAGCGAAACTGAGAGCTACTGCTTACTGATGATACCCCTACCGATCAATGTAAGTGTTTGGTAAATATAAAGTTGTTGAATAATGAATCTGAAAATGCATCACACAGTATAGGTGACTTATATACACCCTGAAACCAAATTTCAGAAATTCTTGTTTGGTAGTTCCTAAGAAAAATGTAATGACATTTTTTAACTTGACTTCTCATGTTTTAAATGACGTATCTGATATAACAAGTGAAACTGAGAGCCAATGAATGATCAATGTAAGTGTTCAGTGAAAGTTCTGGAGTTTTTGCATCACACAGTAAAGCTGACTTATATAAACATAGAAACTAAATTTAAAAAAATCCTTGTAATGTAGTTCCTGTGAAAAGATGCAAAGAAAATTTTCATGAACCTATGCATTTTTGGCATAATTTTTCATTGTTCAACTTTTCAATGAAATACAAATTACCAATCAAGATTATGGTCAGTTAGGGTAAGGACATAAATCTACTTACATTTCTTTAAGGAAGGTAGCATCTGGTTGAGGGAAAACATTTCCTTCATTTCTACCAAGAGATGACCCAGGATGGTAGAAGTTAATACGAAGATATGTGTAGTCACCTTCTATGGACTGACTTATGTTCTAAAAAGAGAAAGCAAACGTAAAATACAACTGAAGTTTATCAATGGTTAAAATTCAAAAATTATTAATATAAAAATAATGATGATACTATGAATTTCATTTGACATATCTAGAAACATATATGTGGGAAATTCTATTCAACCTAGTGTTAAAAACAAAAGTAATTCAATTATGCACAAGGATATAAAACAAGAATGTGTCCTCAGTACACGAATGCCCCACTCGCACTATCATTTTCCATGTTCAGTGGACCGTGAAATTGGGGTAAAAACTCTTATTTGGCATTAAAATTAGAAAGATCATATCATAGGGAACATATGTACTAAGGTTGAAGTCGATTGGACTTCAACTTCATCAGAAAATACCTTGACCAAAAACTTTACCCTAAAGCGGGACAGACGGACGGATGAACGGAAGGACGAACGCACAGACCAGAAAACATAATGCCCCTCTACTATCATAGGTGGGGCATAAAAAGAAACGAGAAATTTTAATAGCCATGTTCAATTTATTAGTAACAAGTAAAACTGTGAGCAGTAGCTCACTGATGATACCCCCGCTGAAATATTTCGGTAAACAGGAAGTTGTTGAGTGATGAATTTGAAAACTCATCACACGGTATAACTTACTTTAATATATAAACCCTGAAACCAAAATTATTAAAATTTGTCAAGTAGTTCCTGAGAAAAATGTTATGAAATATTCATGGGACAGAGGGACGGACTGAAAGATGGACAGACAGATGTAAAACAGTATACCCCCACTTATTTAAAGTCAGTGTTTAATTACTGGCACTTGTTTATATTAAAGCATATGTAAACCTTGGGTCACTAACCATTGAATAAAGGAAAAATCTCTTAAATTGTTGAAATCTTATTGCTTTCACATGTGGCTTCTTAATAAGAATGAAAAGGGTCTTTTATGTCATTTTTTCTGTATCGAATACCTATCTATATCAAGTCATTCCAAACAAATATATTTTAAATTAAAACAGACAATAATTAATCCATCTACAGATATTCAAGAGCCATTGTGTAGTGGTTAGTGCATCGGACTACTAACACAAAGGTTCCTGGTTCGATTCCCATCTGGGATGAAAATTTCTTGGACTGAATTTTCGGCTCTCCCTTGACTCCATTTGCGAGTATGGTCTTGAGGAAACAATGATAGTCTGTCGGAAGGGGATGATAAATGGCTGACCCATGTTAAGAGAGAGCTATATCTCTTGCCATTAAAGACACCCTTGTAGATTTAAAAAAAAAAGCAGGCTAATGCCACTACAAGGCAGCAATCCCACACACAAAGTGGGAAGGGGTTAATATAAGTTGCAAAACTTGTTTCCCCAATTCACTTTAAATAAATATGTTTTAACTAATCTACAGTGAAACCTGTTTCAAGAGACCACTCAAGGGAGAGCAAAAAAGTAATCTCATAAGACAGGATAAGCAGGTTTTAGACACTAATCAGCTTGTACCTACCTTTATTGTAGCGATATGAAATGGTGTAGGGATACCAAATACAGGCAAGATGACAGTCTCGTATTTTCTATCTGCAATAAACCATGTCTTTATTACTATGGTTTTAAGTGTTGATACCTCAATATACTGATGGCATCATATACCAGTACAATCAATGTCTTTATAAATATGGTTTGAATATAAGTGTTGATACCTCAATAAACTGATGGCATCATATACCAGCAGTCAATATCAGGCTTAGAATTGCTTCAAAATACAAAAGTCACATTCCAACATACACAATCAAGAGCTGCACCATGAGCTCATAAAAGAATAAAGTTAAATAATATTCTCTTCAATGTCATATCAGAAATTTACATAAAACATAAAAAAATAAATGGCATTTAATTAGATATAAACAAATCACCAAAGGTCATGAAAACTGCTCAATGCATTTTTGAGTTATTGTCCATAAACTGGAAAATGTCCCTTTTTTTTACTAACAAGAGTGCACACACTGAAATGTCTCGACTTCTTTACTAATAATTGATATTATGTTGATAGTCCTAAGTATAAAGCTTATTTTCAACAGTCAAATAAACTTAACAATAACCAAGATAGCTAAACAAAGACCACTGAACCATGAAAATGAGGTCAAGGTGAGATGAACCATTCCAGGCAGACATGTACAGCTAACAATGCTTCCATACAACAAATATAGTATAGACCTATTACTGATAAATTAAGAAAAATAGACCAAAACACAAAAACTTAACACTGTGCAATGAACCATGAAATTGAGGTGATGGTCAAATAAAACCTGTCGTACTGACATAAAGATCATAGTATATTTCCACACACCAAATAAAGTTGACATACAATATTAGATAAAAAGACCAAGACTTAAAAACTGAAATTTGACCACTGAACCATGAAAATGAGGTCAAGATCAGGTGACATCTGCCCGCTACACATGTACACCTTACAATCATTCCATACAACAAATATAGTAGACCTATTGCATAAAATATGAGAAAAACAGACCAAAACACAAAAACTTCAACTATAACCACTGAACCATGTCCTTCCATACACCAAATATACTACCCCTATTGCTTATAGTATCTGAGATATGGACTTGACCACTAAAACTTAACCTTGTTCACTGATCCATGAAATGAGGTCGAGGTCAAGTGAAAACTGGCGGGCATGAGGACCTTGCAAGGTACACACATACCAAATATAGTTATCCTATTACTTATAATAAAAGAGAATTCAACATTACAAAAATTCTGAACTTTTTTTCAAGTGGTCACTGAACCATGAAAATGAGGTCAAGGACATTGGAAAAGTGACTGACGGAAACTTTGTACCATGAGGCATCTATATACAAAGTATGAAGCATCCAGGTCTTTCACCTTCTAAAATATAAACCTTTTAAGAAGTTAACTAACGCCGCTGCCGCCGGATCACTATCCCTATGTCGAGCTTTCTGCAACAAAAGTTGCAGGCTCGACAATAAAACCACACAGGACACACTTTCGGAAACTTTAAATCCAATCTTATAAACATCAAAAGCGAGCTCACATCAATTGATATAAACAATTCAATACAGTTTCCTGCAAATTGGTTGAAGTGTTTCTGTTTTTTTGTCCCACATGTTGTTGACAGTCGAACCAACAGTTTTCTTCAAGGAAGGGTGCAAGTTGAGTTGTAAATATTTTTTTATAAATATTTTCACTACTATTCAAGTTATTAACTGAATTTGCTACCCAAGTTTTTAAATTTTCAGTTTATAATAAAGACTAACAACTTACCAACAAATAACTGGAGATCCCTAACTTCTGAATCGTGAGGGAGCCATGATGGTTTAGAGTATGAAATATTTGACTTCCGCACTCTAAAAATAGAATACATACAATGAATAGTTATTTTTCTATCTAGTACAACATTGCGGCTTATAAAGCAATTTCTGAAATATTAAAACCAATTCATATCCAGTTCTTTTGATATGTATTGATGTATCTACTCCCTATTTTTAGCTAATACAAAAATTAAATAGCTTATGTAGCTATGTAAAAGATTTCATGTGGCAACGTATATACATAAAAAATTACAATAAGGTCAAGGTCAGGTAAATCCTGGCAAACGTGCACCACAAAATCATTCAATACATCACCAATAGCTGACTTTTGCTTTCAATTCCAACTTACATTCACTTTGTCCCCTATCAGAACTTTTTGACCTTGATTTCTAAACCCTCTTACTCTGTTGGATTGGAGTTAAGATGCAATATACAATCTATATTAATGGTTTACTTTTTATCTTCTGTGCCTGATTTCATTCCTTTTAATCTCTGCAATGCTTCTTCATTTAATTTCTCTCTTAATTCCTTCTGATGTTTTTGTCTTTTTTCTTCTGTTGTCATATCCATCTAAAATAAAAAGATTCATTCTTTATATCCCATATACAGATGAAACACAAATTTAAATGTTCAATTTTTTATAACACCAACCCTTGTTGTGCCGTCTAGGACAGCATTTCTATAGCCCCACCCTAAAAGAACTGGCTCTTCCACTACTAACACTAACCCTTGTTCTACTATCCCATATACAGATGAAACACAAATTTAAATGTTCAATTTTTTATAACACCAACCCTTGTTGTGCCGTCTAGGACAGCAATTCTATAGCCCAACCCTAAAAGAACTGGCTCTTCCACTACTAACACTTACCTTTGTTAACATTTCTATGGCCTCGCCCTAAAAGAACTGGCTCTTCCACTACTAACACTTACCTTTGTTCTGTTGTCTAAAACGGCATTTCTATGGCCCTGCCCTAATAGAACTGACTTGTCCTCTACAAACATGTACCCGTGTTCTACTATCCATGACAGCATTTCTATGCCCCGCCCTAACAGAACGGGCTCTTCCACTACTAACACTTACCTTTGTTCTGTTGCCTAAAACTGCATTTCTATGGCCCCGCCCTAACAGAACGGGCTCTTTCACTACTAACACTTACCCGTGTTCTACTATCCATGACAGCATTTCTATGCCCCCGCCCTAACATAACGGGCTCGTCATCTTTTTCTTCCTCCTCCTCCTCATCGTCATCTTCATCCTTCAGGAAGATTCCAACATGTTTGATTCTTTTCTTTTGTGTGCTGCAGACCCCTGTTAATCAAATCAATTTTTACAATACTGTGGATTCGTTTATTTTCATCGGTACCAATTTGCGTGGATAAAGGAAAACTTGCATATAAGTGGATATTTAATTTTGTGGTTTTGCTAAAGTCTGCATAAAAGCCTATACAAAAATTATTATTCATTGAACATTTAATTTCTTAGTTCACATGTACTAATGAAATGCACATAATTGGAATCCCATGAATAATAATGAATCCACAATATTCATACAGTTTTAAAGTTGATGGTATGATTGCCTATAAGACAATACTTCACAAGAGACCAAATGACAGAGAAATTAACAACTATGGGTCATTGTACAGCCTTCAACAATGAGTAAAGGCCAAGTTCATTTTAACAGAAGAAATTTTTTTCCGAAATTATATTTTGTTGATTGATGTGCATAGTGTGTTGTTTGATGTGGAAACTTATATGTTACCCTTGCATATCAAACATGAAATTAACAAAAAAAGATTATTACCCCTCTTACTGTACTCTATTGTCCCTAAGTTTTTACGACAATGAAAAGATGGTATCTAAAAATTACCTCATTTGCCATTACAGTGTCACCAATAAATAAAGCATACTTCTTATCGCCGTCTTTTAAATCAGCAAATCCTACGTTAATGTTGAATGTCATTCCTAAAATAATTCAATATTATTATAAAACAGGTTCTTTCTGAGAGACAGTATGTGAGAGGTACCCAGGGAAGACACTTTCAAAATGTGGTAGCTATCTTTCACCAAACTTCGAATTTCACTTAAATTTTAACTTGACAACCACAAAAGTGGAGGTTTTAAAGTGTCTTCCCTGTGTCACATGTATGTTTTATGGAACCTCCCTAATTTAATTCAATAGTAAATCTGATTATAAAAGTAATTGAGAAAATCACATTTTTATTTAGTTTTATGGCTATATTCATGAAGAGAATAAAAATATAAAATTCTACAGATAGCACAAAACTGAGGATTTTTTAAAAGAAAATCAAGATAAACATCAGGTAGAAAATAACTTTACATAATCAATGTTTGTCTTCTAAGGGAAGAGTGACAAAGAAAGGAGTTGGTTCAGTAAGACCCCTTTTTGGCCCCACAAAATAGCAGTTTTACAAAATTTATTAAATATTAACTTTTAGTTATTTTTTGAAAGGTATAATGTTTATGCTACATAAATATGGGCTTGTTTTGGCATAACAATGTACATATATCGGGTAGTTGCATCATTAAGTCATGCTAAATTACTGAAACCTGCACAATTTCAGCATTTTAGTTAAATTTTAGACGGTTTCCGTCTTGAATGAAAGTGGCCGCATTCATATTCATTCGTGATATTGAAATATAAGTTGTGTTTTATGATAATACATAACATATATAAAGGTCGAGGATGAACACGGATGCAGCCACTTTCATTTTTGACAAAAACCATATGAAAAGTGACAGTTTTTGGCATATTTGATAGATTTTTCATATTTAAGCTTGAATCGGAGCTTTTATAATGAGTGAATCAGTTACAACCTTTCACAAAAAATAATTGAATCAATAAAAATATATATTTTAGTGTTTTAAAAGTGTCCAAAATCATTCGTCGGATGAATTTGAAATTTGAGGCCAAAACCGGCCCTACTCCTTTGTACTAAAAGCAAAATTTAGGGTTTACTATTTAACCCTTTCAACACTATACAGGGCATATGCTGCGATGAAGTACGCCGTTTGCCACTGCTATTCACGGCATATGTAGCGATGAAAACAGATTTTTCATCAGGACTCTTAAACCATTCGGTTTTTAATGGAGTTCTCTCTAATTTTTCCTCGTTTGAATCTAGGATATACAAGGTCTCATTTGCGCTTGTTTTCCAGGCAATTTCTATAGTAAAATCAAGCAGTACAAGGAAAATAGAAGGAAAATAAAAACAAATATTTTGACAAATGCAAAAATTTCAGTATTTTTATGGCGAAGCTAACAACAAGGATTAGTTAAAAGGTTTCTTGTTATCTCAATGTGTTTATTAATTTTAATTAGTGTGGGAAATATGATTTGATCGATCATTACGAGATGTAGAAAAAGGGGGGAAAACGGAGGCTGACTGAAATTATTTAGGAAGGAGCTATTTATTTGTGCCACGATTACATAATATGTTGTGTATGGTGCAATACACGACAGAATCGGGCAACTGGTGTCTTCTTTATTATATGGCAGATAAAACAACAAAATAAATGAAGACTAAAAGTAGTTTTTATTAAAAATTTAACACAAATGTAATAAATTACACCTTTTACCTGTTAAATACCTGAAAATGCAGGAAACCTGATAAAATTTCACTAATATAATTGCCTAACATTGCAGTTCATGCTCTCCTGAGCATTTTTCATGCTCTCCTGAGCATTTTTCATGCAATAACTTTCTCTGTATCTATATTATAAAAAAGATACAGCAGTCTGAAAAGGGAAATACTGTTATAATGAATGAACACAAAGAAAATTTGTAAGGGTTCCGCGGAACCCAGTGTCTCGCCTACTTTTGCTGTAAATCGCAGGCTCAACAAAAATGAGGCAAAAAATCAATAAAAATATTCCTCTTGATACTATCCTATGATTGTAAGAAGGTTCTGTCCAAGTTTGGTAAAAATCTAGGACATTTAATGAATCTAATAAATGTGTTGAAACTCTAACTGCAGACTGTATGTAATGTTAACTGGAAGAAAAAAGTAAAATACAGAAAAAATGGAGTTATATTTATACAAAATTTACTAACTTATGATCATAAATAAGCTTCTGTCCAAGTTTGGTACAAACCAAGGATAGTTTAAGAAAGTGATTAAAATTCTAAAAACTTTAACCACAGAGTGAATGTAATGTTTCCCCACAGAAAAAACTAAGTCCATTTAAAAGTAAAATACGGAATAAATGGATTTATTATTTTATAAATTTTGCCTCTGGATACTATCTTATGATCATAAACAAGCATCTGTCCAAGTTTGGTACAAACCAAGGATAGTTTAAGAAAGTGATTAAAATTCTAAAAACTTTAACCACAGAGTGAATGTAATGTTTCCCCGCAGAAAAAACTAAGTCCATTTAAAAGTAAAATACGGAAAAAATGGATTTATTATTTTATAAATTTTGCTTCTGGATACTATCTTATGATCATAAACAAGCATCTGTCCAAGTTTGGTACAAACCAAGGATAGTTTAAGAAAGTAATTAAAATTCTAAAAACTTTAACCACAGAGTGAATGTAATGTTTCCCCGCAGAAAAAACTAAGTCCATTTAAAAGTAAAATATGGAAAAAATGGATTTATTTTTTTATAAAATTTGCTTCTGGATACTATCTTATGATCATAAACAAGCATCTGTCCAAGTTTGGTACAAACCAAGGATAGCTTAAGAAAGTAATTAAAATTCTAAAAACTTTAACCACAGAGTGAATGTAATGTGTTTCCCCGCAGAAAAAACTAAGTCCATTTAAAAGTAAAATACGGAAAAAATAAAATTTTATTTTACGAAATTTACTTCTGAATACTATCTTATGATCATAAACAAGCTTCTGTCCAAGTTTGGTAGAAATCCAGTATAGTTTAAGAAAGTTATTAAAATTTCAAAAACTTTAACCACAGAGTGAATATTTGTGGACGCCGCCGACGACGACGACGGAATGTAGGATCGCTTAGTCTCGCTTTTTCGACTTAAGTCGAAGGCTCGACAAAAATGCAGCAGCAGTAGCAATTTTTCTATTTTTTTGTGTTGCGTTGAAAGGGTTAATAACATCCAATTTTTAAGTATCTTGTGCGATATTATAGTTTCATTTTCATCTTTCCATGTTAATGCATAATTTGCTTTATCAAAGCATATCAGACAGAAATAACAGTCTTACCTTTCTTGATTCTCAAGTTATTTTTTCCAGATAATAACAATGATCCTTCTCTGAATTCTATACCCATAGCAAATCCAATACTCTTTGTCATTTTATCAACTAATTCTGACCGTTCTTTCTTAACAAAGCTTACTGCATGGTCATACACTGCACTCATTTTTTCTCCTGAAAAGAAAAAAGAAATAATCAAAGTATTTGTCCGAGAATTTTTTAATTAAAATCTAAGTTTTCAATAGTTTTTAACTTTAATATAAATCTTATGCCTGTACCTTTATTTGCCATTTCACAGGCTTAAAGTGAATAATACACATTTTCAAGTGTTTCATGCATAGTTTTCATAACAAAACAAGAACAAGCTTCCCTTATCTTTATATGCAATCACATGCATACTAGGAAAGGCATTCTCTCTGTGTTTTTGTTAAGATGTATTTCTATCCATCTGATCAGTTAAAAACTGATTTTTATGATCATCTATATTCATTTTTAGAAAACTCTGTGATTACAACTAGAAAACCTTACCTTCTTTAAGTTTTTCCATAATTGCATCTTCTACACTGAGAAGAAATTCATAATCTTTCTGTTGTTTGTCTGATGGATCCACCATTAATGTTCTTACAATGTTAGCACAGTAAGACTTGTAACGAACACCCATAGCACATATTATTGTTCCAAAATCTATGTTATTATCATCACTGAAAATATAAATTCATGAAAAGATGCATTTCTCCAGGTGCGGAAATTTCTCGCTACATTGAAGACCTGTTGGTGACCTTCTGCTGTTGTTTTTTCTATGGTCAGGTTGTTGTCTCTTTGACACATTCCCCATTTCCATTCTCAATTTTATGTAATTTAGTACCAAACAAAGTTGATCTTTCTTGTTTCAATTTTTTGCTTTTAAATTATAAGAGTAAAATGAAAGGATTTATTTGCACCATTGTAAATATTCATAATTACCCCTGTCCAAAATTCAAATTGCAAATTTTCAAGCTTTTGATGAATAATGCCATAATTTTAACTACAGTGAAATGATTTTTTTTCTTTGTAAAATGCTTAGTATAGAACATTTAATCTGAGTAGAAATTTAGGAAATATTAAAATAAATCTTTATGCTGGATTGTTGGCCCAAGACCACAATTAATGATCCAGCTTTTCGTTGTCCATGAATATAGTTCCCTTTAATTATAGTGGTTATTTTCTTTATCTTTTTTCTTTCCCTTTCTCAAAACGTTTATTAGTTTTTCTGGGGTGGAAATGAAAGAAAACAGCTGAAAGAAACTTTTGGATGTTTTATTTTAACTGATTTTGATATGGAATGAGTGATAGATAAGGTCAGGTGCAAAAAGGTGATATTTACAGTTTTCAGAACATCTCTTGACTTGTCCATAGGGGTATGGATGTGTATTGGCTAAATTTGTAAAATACAGCAGAGCAATCTTTCTGAATTTTGGATATATTTTTGGACTAGAACTGTACTTTACACTTACAAAAAATTTGGTGCATTTTTTTTTAATCGTACATAAAAGAGAACATTATAGAGAATTTAATTGTGGTCTGTTGCCTGTTTCACAATTAATAAATCTACAACTATATTGTCATGCTCCTGATATAAGTATGCCACTAAAAACGCTGTGAATTTGAACAAAATAGTAATTATTTGAAATTTACTTTTTGATATGATAGAACCTTACTACATCATTTCTCTCTACTGTCATATGCTATAAATAGGTACCTGACTGTACTAAATTTGAGACTGTATTTTCCACCACTTTGAATTATTGCTGGGTAACACATGTCCAAATTAGCAGGATCAACTCCTGACACAAATTTCTTATTTTGTAGAGCTTGTTCAACTCCATCAGCAAGTTTGGAATGCTTCACTTTCTGCAATGGAAAACAAAACCAATCATTTGATTATGTTATAAAAATCAATTTTACACAGAAATAAAATAGTTTTTATAACCAAATAATAATAAAGACCACTGACATCTATTGCCAAATAAAACGTCTTTTCTACTTTTTAATGAATGCTTCACATTTCAAATTCAAACAGATAAATGTCTTAGCCAGCAGGGTATTATATCCAATAGAATCAATATATCTATAGTATTATAGAATTTAGAACAGAATATAATGCAATGCAATGCAAACAATATATACAATAAAGTATTTTTTCATTGTCAAGGGCATGTATATATATCGCTAGTATTCATTAAATGATCCCTTTGGTCTTTGATCTTTTCAGTAATAATTATATTACTTGAAACCTATTACAATAGGATAGAAATGTTCATTTTTTAAACTATTGAATATTTCTTTTCCCTACTTTACCCTTTTTGATCAATGAAATGAAATTATACTATCATCAGAATTTTCTTTTTTTAAGATACATCATAGGTAGAACAAAATCTAGAAATCTACATGTAATAGTAAGTTTCAGCTAACCTTTTCAGCATCAATAATTTCCATGATTTGATCTCTAAGGTACTTAGCAAATACATCACATGTGATTTGGCTGGCTTTCTGCATCAACTTTAATTCTGACTCCTCTTTTATTGACATCTCATAGGCTAATGATGCACTAATATCAACCTGTTAATAAGACAATCAAATTAGAACAATTTCTTGTAAATGGATGGAGTTTGTTCAACAGAATGTATTGATAAGACATACTGTGAGCTTCATGTAAAATGAGACAGACATTCCCTGTGAAAGGGGACAAAGTCCGCATAAATTATGTTTTTAATTCAAACATTAATGAACTTCAAATCTGTTCAAAAAGAAACTGAAATGCGGTTATGTTTCTGATTTTTGTTCTGTTGTTAAGGATTTTAGTTGTGCCGTCATTTAAGTTATGACGTCATTTTCAATGTAAACAAAGAAAGTTGTCTTTTTGGGAATAATTTTAAGACATTTTTATTTTCAAATTGGGATTCTTCTCCAGGGGAGAAAGCCTTTATTCTCCACTAATTTAAGGCAAACAATATCACTGACACTAGTCATTTTTGGGGCACTTTTTAGCTTGCTATTTGGCGTGGGCCAGGGATCAGTGTTGAAGGCCATATTTTGATCTATGATTGTTTACCTTCATACATTGGATGGAGAGTTGTCTTATTGGAATTTAGACAACCTCATCTTATTTATATGAAACATATAAATATTAGATAAATGCCCTTTCAAAAAACAACAAAAATATGTGCTACCTTTACAAAGCCTTCTCCTTTAAGTGAATTTCTCCAACCATCCATAAACTCCCCAGGAAATTTGTCTTTTGCAAACTCTCCAACTGTTTTGCCCTAAAAAAAAACAAATGTTGCATTATTTGAGACTTGAAGATTTTAAACTTAAGTCTTCCTTAAATTAAACACAAAAAAATCCAGAAAATCAATTTCCCAATCGTTTAAAGGCGAAAAATATTATAGTATGTGACAATAATTGGGTTCAAAGTACCTTTTTTCGCATGTCATATGAAAATAGAAATAATCAACACACATTTTAAGATGATGAAAGGAAACTCTCTTATCTCATTAAAGAAATATAAACCAAATTGCCAAGCAAACTTAATCCAAATGAATAAAGCTGGAGCAAGCAAATTGGACCAAGGACATGTGAGACAATACTAAAAACAAACTACTTCACCTTCTTAATACTGTAGTATCATCAAGCAGTTACAGCTTAATGAGCCATATCATACGACCTCCGACTAACTTCCACGACAAGGAGGTCATTTTAGATATCCATACCTGCCAACTTTCACGATTTATGCGTGTACTACACATTTTTGACCATTTGTCATGATTGCACAATCGTGATCATGAAAAAACATCTAAAAACGCGATTTTGTGAAAATCTACACAAAAATTTTAGTGTTCCAGATTATGAACTGTGTCCAAGGGAAGACAATGTGTTTAGCCAATCAAATTCTGTGTTTCTCATGATCAAATTAATGAGCCAATCAAATACGTTTTCTCTCAAGATTATTCTAACATGCTAGATTTTGAACTTGTATTCCTCTGTGTGTTAGTCAGAATTGTAAAATCGTGAACATGGCAGGTGATTTTTCACATTAAATGAGGTTCTTTAACAGATTAAGAGTTAAAGCATGGCTGATTTACAAAATTCAATGATGCAGTGCTACCATAAAGATAATAAATAGTAGTTTATTCACTAATTTATTGACATTACACTTGCTGTAACATCTGTTATTTATGTATCCAAAAAAGCAAAATAGAAAAATTTATACTTTTTAACTTAAAAATGGAAAAATTCATTATAATTTATATTTGGAACAACTTTTCTAAATAAGGGTTCCATTTTTTTTAAATTTTGAAAAATAAAGAAGTCAAAGTCCAAGAACACTTCAAAATTCTTGTACATGGGTTGACCATATAATACCAGATAGATCACAGGATGTGTAGTTCTTTGTGCAAAGATTTCTTCGAATAGTATGAATATGTGCTCATTTGTACTTGAAAAAAGTGGGTTTTACAGCTTTAACATAAATGCTAGCAAGACAAATCTTTGTTAGGCTTGCTTGCTTTGTTTGTATCAATGTTTGCTCAAGCATGGCAATTAAGATAGGCGGGGCTTCAGTGTGTAAACAACATACTTAAATCTTATTGGACATTATATTTGAGGTTAAGGACAATAAATTTTAAAACATCAAATAACAAATATTCTCACATGTTTCCTTACCTGTAAATATACAATATTAGGTCAATGAAAGAAACATACATTAAAATTGTTTGTATGTGGCTGATAAACTGGGGAAGGGTGAGGTTAGCTCTTCTTCAGTTTTGTGCAGAGTACTAAAAAGTTTATATTTTTATGACATTGACCTAAAATTGTTTTTATACTGCAACATAAACAAATACATTGATAGCTTTTTAAATAGATACACAATTGTCAAACTTTTTTCATCCCTTGATAAGATATAGCTATGTTACTATATTTAGGAAATAAACACAACTAGTTGCAGTATTAAAACCTTTATTGTATTCGGTAGAATCTTGCCCTTCTCCAGTTTCTCAGCCTCACACACAAAAGTTTGTATGTTTCTTTCATTGACCTTATATTGTATATTTACAGGTAAGAAACGTGTGAGAATATTTGTCATGTGATGTTCTAAAATCTAGTGCCCTTAACCTCAAACATAATGTCCAATAAGATTTAAGTATGATCATGTATACAAGCTGAAGCCCTGCCTATCTTAATTGCCATGCTTGAGCAAACATTGATACAAACAAAGCAAGCAAGCCAAACAAAGATTTGTCTTGCTTGCATTAATATAAAAGCTGTAATTTCCTAATACATTGCGGGGTTACCCTAGGTGTTGTTCCCAATCTGATAAAGGTCCTTCTTTGTGCATAATTCTAAATTGGAAATGTCAACAATCATGTTATATCCTTACATATGAAAATAAATCCGGAGGTTATTGTTATCTTTTCTACTGATATAATAACTAGAATCATGCAAATAAACTAAATAAAAAGGCTTGAAAGCTCATCATACAAATATGACACTTTTTCTAGACCACAAAACAGCATGCGCAAAATAAGTCGCAAAGAATTGTAACCTTTGAAATTGTTGTCACACACTAAAACCAACCCACATGAGTTGGCAGGTAGGGATATCTTTTATGTCTTCAATAGCTATTCAATTGATATATTGGGAATATGCATACCTTTTTACTGTCTTTTATCGCATCAATCAATTTTTGGTAATTGGCTTTGTCTTTATCTCCCTGAAAGTAAACAAATCACTCTTGACAGTACTCGTAATGGGGTGATACAATTGTTAGATGTCTTTTTTCAAGTCAGGAATTATCTCAAGATGACTTACAAGTTACTGAGAATGGATATGGCCACTTTAATTCTTCTTTTTTTTACATCCGATCAAAGTTTTTACAATCAAGTTTATATAACTTTTCAATCTGGGTAAAAAAAGTACATTGATATCTTGTAAGTCATACAATAATAGTACATACCTTATCCCTTGTAAGTAACTTGACGGATGGAGATCCATTTTCATTTTCTTTTGAACTTTCAACTTGTTTAAGAAATTCTATTTTCTTTTTGCTGGCCAATATGAGAATCTTTTTTTCGGCAATCACAACAATTGTGTCTGTTAATTCATATCCAAATAACCAAGTCTGAAATGCATTTGAAAAATTATAGTCTATTTTGTCATGGTTTGTTTCTGAAATTATCACTTAGCTTAAGTCATACTGACCAATAGAAATTAGACAATGTATCACTAATACCAATTAAAGCGTTATAGCGCTAGAAAAAGCATTTGCCATACATCTGACAAAAGAAAATTTCTTTAAAACTGTTTCCATACAAATACCAGGCACTGTAACCCAATCTGGTCATGCTATATCTTTATACCACATGAAAATAAATGACTTGATGCAAATCCTCAAACATAGTAAGGTTTACCACTACAATAATCAGATTAAATTAACAAACACATTTTTATAATAAAACAGCTTTGCTCATTGGTAAATTAATGTGTTGTTTGGTCACTTGTAGAATATTTTTCTCTTTTTAATTATTGTAGAAGTCTATCCACTTACAACTTGTACAACTACTTCTGTAATGTAAAGAATTGAATAATTCAGGGTAAAATTTAAACAATTATAGCCTTTGTATGAGGTTGATACGAGGTTTTATTAACCTAAGAGAAGCAAATTGACTGAGGACAAAGTCTGAGGTACATATGCTTCTCTAGGTCTATATAACATTGTATTGACCTCAACCTGGCAAAGGCTACAATTGTTATATATCATTAATCAACAACTATTGCATGAACAATGTAAATTTGGGGATTACAAGAATGTATTATTAGTATTATGCTGTATGCCCTGTATAATATGCTGTTTTTGACCTACGAAAAACTAAACACAACAGTATTGGGTGCAAACTGAATTAAAAACAAATGTTCATGTGATCGAGTTTTAACGAATCACAAATCCTTAAAAATATTCGATATAATAATATAGAATGAAAAATACTGTAAATATCTCATTGTTTATTAATGCCTTAATTATTGGCTACTAACACTGGTGCTATTGTGTTGTGAATATTTTTTTAAAGTATATTCTATGAGCTGTACATACTGCTTATGAATAAATTTAATTTTTATTATTATTATTATTATCATATATTAATTAGCATTTTTAATTTTTTTATTATATGCATGTATTAATTAGCAGCTTAGTTTAATAAGTGAAAATATTAGGCCATATCATAAATAGATAGCACTTACCTGCAGTGCAGTTGATTTAGAGTAGACAATTTCTTCATCCACTCCAACAGCTGCAACTAATGCATCTGTCTGTGCCAAAGGATCATTTCCACCAGCTTTCTACAATAAAAATATATGGTGTGTACAGTATCTCTGGCCATATTAGTATTTTTTGTTTTTAACTTATATAAATTAGAAATATTCAATGGATGTCAACAAAGACATCATAGCATTATACCATGCCAAAAAATATTGTGGTTGTATAAAAACTTTCAAGAACAGTTAAGGGAGGGCAAAATTTAAAAAAAAATATATTCTAATGCATACCTGCCAACTTTTGAAAATGCCCATAGGGGTTTTAGCGCGCGACAACAATTTCAAAGTTTAAAATTCTTTGCAACGACTATTTTGCGCGTGCTGTTTTATAGTCTAGAAAGAGTGTCATATTTGCATGATTTGTAAGATGTGCTTACACCCCTTTTTTTAAGTTTGTTTGCATGATTCTAGTTATTATATCAGCAGAAAATATGAACATGTAGCTGTAAGACCAGGAATTATTTTTATGTGTAAGGATACTAAATAGTTGTTGACTTTTCTAATTTAAAATTATACACAAAGAAGGACCTTTATCAGGTTGGGAACAACACATAGGGATCCCCCCTCAATGTTAGGTCATTTAAAACCACTTTTTAAGTACAAATGAGCACACATTCATATGTATATTATTTGAAGAAACTTTTCCCAAAGAACTATACATCTTATGATCTATCTGGTATTATATGGTCAACACATGTCCAAAAATTTTGATATGTTCTTGGCCTTATATCTTCTTCATTATTCAAAATAATAGGGCTCTTCATTTATAAAAGCTGTTCCAAATATAATGTCAGAATTTCCCATTTTAAAGTAAAACTAGAGGCTCCAAAGAGCCTGTGTCGCTCACCTTAGTCTATGTGAATATTAAACAAAGGAAGCAGATGGATTCATGACAAAATTGTGTTTTGGTGATGGTGATGTGTTTGTACATCTTACTTTACTAAACAGTCTTGCTGCTTACATTTATCTCTTTCTATATATAATGAAATTGGCCCAGTAGTTTCAGTGGAAAATGTTAATAAAAATTTACAAATTTTATGAAAATTGTTAAAAATTGACTATAAAGGACAATAACTCCTTAGGGGGTCAATTGACCATTTCGGTCATGTTGACTTATTTGTAAGTCTTACTTTGCTGAACATAATTGCTGTTTACAGTTTATCTCTATCTATAATAATATTCAAGATAATAACCAAAAACAGCAAAATTTCCTTAAAATTACCAATTCAGGGGCAGCAACTCAACAATGGGTTGTCTGATTCATCTGAAAATTACAGGGCAGATAGATCTTGATCTGATAAACAATTTTACCCCATGTCAGATTTGCTCTAAATGCTTTGTTTTTTGGGGTATAAGCCAAAAACTGCCTTTTACCCCTATGTTCTATTATAGCTGTGGCGGCCATCTTCATTTGATGGTCGGGTCACCGGACACATTTTTAAAACTAGATACCCCAAAGATGATTGTTGCCAAGTTTGGATTAATTTGGCCCAGTAGTTTCAGAGGAGAAGATTTTTGTAAAAGATAACTAAGATTTACGAAAAATGGTTAAAAATTGACTATAAAGGGCAATAACTCCTAAAGGGGTCAACTGACCATTTCGGTCCTGTTGACTTATTTGTAAATCCTACTTTGCTAAACATTATTGCTGTTTACAGTTTATCTCTATCTATAATAATATTCAAGATAATAACCAAAAACAGCAAAATTTCCACAAAATTACCAATTCAGGGGCAGCAATCCAACAACGGGTTGACGGATTCATCTGAAAATTTCAGGGCAGATAGATCTTGACCTGATAAACATTTTTACCCCATGTCAGATTTCCACTAAATGCTTTGGTTTTTGAGTTATAAGCCAAAAACTGCATTTTACCCCTATGTTCTATTTTTAGCCGTGGCGGCCATCTTGGTTGATTGACCGGGTCACGCCACACATTTTTTAAACTAGATACTCCAATGATGATTGTGGCCAAGTATGGTTCAATTTGGCCCAGTAGTTTCAGAGGAGAAGATTTTTGTAAAAGTTAACAACGACGACGGACGACAGACAACGGACGACGGACGCAAAGTGATGGGAAAAGCTCACTTGGCCCTTTGGGCCAGGTGAGCTAAAAATCTACATTTTTCTATTTTATTTTTTTCAAGAGTGACCCCTTGACTAAGGGTAGTCCCTCATTTAAGGGATTCCTCATGTTGATGTGGGGGTGGGGGGTCCATGTGAAAAATAATGGATAGTACATTATACTTTAAATGATTGAATACATAAATGAAATTATCTTACAGCAAGTGTATATGTAATGTCAATAAATTAGTGAATAAACTACTATTTATTATCATGATTATATTCATGGTAGTACTGCATCATTGAAGTTTGTCAATCAGCCATGCTTTTATTCTTATTCTGTGTAAGAACCTCCTTGCAGTTGAAAAATCGTTTGCCATGTTCACGTTTTTACATCAACAAACAGTGGAATACAACACAAGTTCAATATCTAGCATGTTAAAACAATCTTGAGAGAAAACGTTTTTGATTGGCTGATTAATTTGATCATGAGAAACACACAATTTGATTGGCTGAACACTATTTTCCTCCATTGGACACAGTTCAAAATCGGGAACAACAATATTTTTTCGTGTAGATATTCACCAAATCGTGTTTTAGAGGGTTTTTCAGGAACACGATCGTGCAATCGTGACAAAGGGTCAAAATCGTGTAGTACACGCCTAAATCGTGAAAGTTGGCAGGTATGCTAATGACTCAATATGGTAAATTTCTTAGACATCACTAAAGTTTATTTCAATTTTGAAGACAAATTAAAAACAAGACGTTTTGCGACAATACAAAAGTACAAGTAATTCCAAACTCATTTCTGTGATTTGTTTTGTTTGATAACAAATTGACTGGAAACCCCCATTTTTTATTTTTAAATTTACCTTTAAGTGTTTGACTATTACAGATAATTGTTAAACTTGTTTTATTTTGCATTTTAAGATTCTGTCTTATCTGCTGCTTATAATTTCACGCATGAGCATTACATAGTAAATGAAGCATGTGTGTTACTCGTGAAAAATACTTTTTGAGGATTTTCTTTGATGAAGTGTAATTAAATAATGAAGACAGTTTTTGCATTTCCTTTAAAGATTGTTGGGTGTGAATAAAAAAACTGTTAAAAAGTAATAAGAAATCATTAGTCAATATTTTCCCAGTTTTTAAACTAAATATACCAATGATGATAGTGGCCAGGAAGTTTTAGAGAAGATTTTTGTAAAAGTTGATCGACAGACCCCAAGTGATGAGAAAAGCTCACTTGGCATTTGGGCCAGGTGAGCTAAAATTAATCCAAATTTGTTGTTTAGGGGAAATAGATTTCTGTCATTTCTGACGGTTTCTGGAGCTTTGTGTCAAAGTCTAACTTTATCTATCAACCACCTTCAAGAGGGTTGTAAGGGAGTACCTTCATGACGAATAACAGTAGAAGTTCATGCCATATGAAATTAATGACTAAATATTCAGTGAATGACAATTAACTGTTCACTTTCTTAAAAGTCATAAAAAAATGATTGATTTTGAAAAATCACATTAAATCATTTCCAACAAGTGAAACTGCGAGCTACTGCTCACTGATGATACCCCCGCCGCGAGTGGATAATATTAATAGTGTAAAAATATGCGAGTGTTCGGTAAAACAGGAAGTTGTCCAGTGATGAATCTGAACACGCATCACACGGTATAGCTGACTTATATAAATCCTGAAACCAAACTTCAGAAATCCTTGTATTGTAGTTCCTGAGAAAAATGTGACGAAAAATTTTCAACTTGGCTATCATGTGTAAAATCATACAAGTGTTCGGTAAACAGGAAGTTGTCAAGTGATGAATCTGAAAATGCATCACACGGTATAACTGACTTATATAAATCCTGAAACCAAATTTCAGAAATCCTTGTATTGTAGTTCCTGAGAAAAATGTGACGAAAATTTTCAACTTGGCTATCATGTGTAAAATCATACAAGTGTTTGGTAAACAGGAAGTTGTCAAGTGATGAATCTGAAAATGCATCACACGGTATAGCTGACTTATATAAATCCTGAAACCAAATTTCAGAAATCCTTGTAGTGTAGTTCCTGAGAAAAATGTGACGAAAATTTTCAACTTGGCTATCATGTGTAAAATCATACAAGTGTTGGGTAAACAGGAAGTTGTCGAGTGATGAATCTGAAAATGCATCATACGGTATAGCTGACTTATATAAATCCTGAAACCAAATTTCAGAAATCCTTGTATTGTAGTTCCTGAGAAAAATGTGACGAAAATTTTCAACTTGGCTATCATGTGTAAAATCATACATGTGTTTGGTAAACAGGAAGTTGTCAAGTGATGAATCTGAAAATGCATCACACGGTATAGCTGACTTATATAAATCCTGAAACCAAATTTCAGAAATTCTTGTATTGTAGTTCCTGCGAAAAATGTGACGAAAATTTTCAACTTGGCTATCATGTGTAAAATCATACAAGTGTTCGGTAAACAGGAAGTTGTCAAGTGATGAATCTGGGATAAGACCCCTAAAGAACCTCGAGATGAGGAACACAGATTTTTGACTCTCATTAAAAAATTAGTCCGCCATGCATATGTGGGAGCTGTGATTTTAAAAATTGACATAAATGAACTAGGACTGGTGTTTTATAGAGCTGATGTGATGTGAAAAAAAGTATACAAAAATAAACCTGATCAAAAAATTACAAAGGACATAATTTTTAATGATTTTTATGGTCAGAATTTTGGGATTATTTCCTGTGGAGAGTGACATTTTTCACTATCTTTCGGGGTTGGGCACTTGACGGGAAAACGAATCACACTTGCCACCCCGAAAATCGCACCACATATGTCCAAGTGTCTCAGCTTCAAAACGAGCTATCATACATATCCAAGTTTACGATATGGCCTGAGCAACAGAAGAAAACGTTAACATTATGGCCTATGGAATATCTAATGCGCATATTGACCCATCTGAAAACGCATCACAGGGTATGGCTGACATATATAAATGTTGATACCAAATTACAGAAAGGGTGGATGTGTAGTTCCTGAGAAAAATGTGACGAAAGTTTCATGGGACGGACTGACTGACGGACGGACTGACAGACAGAGGTAAAACAGTATACCCCCCTTTTTTAAAGCGGGGTATAAGAGGTACCCTCAAGGGGCATAGTGCATATACATTCATGACAATATATAGTTACAAACAATTACAAATACAATAAAGCAGAACAACAAAACAGTATGCTTTAAAAAGTTAGACATTTTAAATATTGCTTACAGTATCCCAGTGTTATATAATAAATGTTTACTCAAGGCAGGTGTTTTGATAAGAAATAGCCAAGTTGTTTAAAATATTAATAGACTCACAGTTTAATAGCCAAATAAATTTATTGACCATATCCAAGGAGTAAAATTTTTTACATTCTTTAAATATTAGATCAAATAACATGTCTCTATCCTTAGAGTATAAAGGACATTCTATAAGAAAATGAAGTTCATCTTCCACTTTATTTAAATCGCATTTATCACAAATTTTTGATGAACTTCTAATTTGGAATATCTCCCAGTTTCAGTTTTGAGTCTATGAGATGAAATCCTGAATTTTGTAATAGCTTTTTTATATAATTACAAAATTCATAAATGCTGAATGACAATGAACTCCTGTTTTAATATCTTTATTTATATTCCATATCAATATTTGTATATTGGGCCTGATCGAAGATGGGCCGGATCCACATGAGCCTGATCGAAGTGGGGCTTGATTGACCTGAAAGCGATGGATTTAGCTAAAATATGGGGACGGATCGACTTGCATGGACAGACAAGGGGACCGATCATCAGCTTACCTGGAGCTGCGTAAATTTCAATCATATAATTAATATAGGGACGAAGTCCCCTCTTACAGTAGAAAAATCAATAAAAATTTTCATTGTAATAATGAACTCAAAATCGTTTAAACTTATTTTTGTCAACTTATCTAATTCTTGCATTTGCGCACAATGCAGAAATCTACTTACTTCTACTGGTCTTGTTGTCGTGAGACTTTGAGTACTTTAGACTGTTTAGTAAAATATAGGAACTCAAGGGACACAATAACAGACCTGCCAACTTTTGAAAATCTCCATGGGGGATTTAGCGCGCAACAAGATTTTTAAGGGTTACAATTTTAGCGACTTTTCTGTGAGCATTGTTTTTTACTCCTAAAATAGTCTAAGTTCTCTTCTTTTTTTCTTTTGGTATACTAATGATGAGCTTGTAGGCCTTGGTTACTTTTATTTGCATTATTCTTGTACTATTAAATTATAAAATTGACAAAATAACTGAGGAATAGAGAAAATGGCATTAAAAATAAAGGATTCAAAGTAGAGACCACCCCCCCCCCCCTTTTCCCCCCTCCAAAAACCTTCTTATCTATGAACCTTGACTCAAAACACCTAAAACTACATGTCCTAAAGTAAGAAAGATGAAGACATATTTTGATTTAGTCTTACTCATTGTCTTTATATCAGTATCATGAGAAAATGGATTAAATTTGAGTTATCTTTCTTTGTATTCAGAGGTGCTCTTACCTGCGGAGGCTTATACAGTAACACAGTAGAAGTGTACACAAAATGACGTCGATTTAAGATCAACAGACATGCGATGTCTGCTTTCAAAAACTAAACAAATTTCAAGATAAACGATGTTTTCTTGAGAGTTCTTTACAGTTCTCATCTTTCAATTAATTATGATTTTGCTGTGGAACTATGGCAAATGTTGCAAATTGTGCTTGTATGATAAATTGATTAAAATTGAAAGGTTGTTTGACCAAATTTATACAAATTAATTTTGAGGATTGTTACGACCCATTAGGTAATCTGATTACATACAACCACTAATTATGACACCTGTTGTGACTGTTGATTAGCGTAGGGTCATTAACTTGTCATAATATGTCCCCAGGTAAAATGATTGATTTTTTAAAACTGATCAGAAAAACTTCAAAATCGGTAAACAATAATTTTTTCGGGTATATTTGTTGAAAATCGGGATTTTGACTAATTTTACAATCCCGATATCGGGATTCGGGTTGAGGGGTAAAAATCGGGATGATACCGCGAAAATCGGGATAGTTGGCAGGTCTGCAATAACAATATTTCATTTTTATTCATTCTTTGTCTTTGATATGAATTGAGGTTACCTGATGCATTGTGTTTCTTTGTTTACATTGAACATGACGTCATAACTTAAATAATGTCACAAGTAAAATCCCTAACAACAGAACCAAAATTGAAAACATACGGTATTTCTGTTTCTTTTTTTGCGGACAAATATTTAACTTTTAAGTTACAAAACAATCATTCATACAGACTTGGTCCCCATTAACAGGTAATGCCTGCCTCATATCAAGATTCAAACAAAGCAAGGCGATTCCCTTATAGATCCAAAACCAGATATAGGGTATAACATAAATTTATAATTTTGGCATGGTACTTCACTGTTCAGTGAATATTCCAGCTCAAATACAAAACTCTTTGTCAAACTCGATCGTTTATCTTGATTCTTACATTCCAAGCGGTGTATAGACGCTTGATTCTTCTGTTAAACGCATCCTTGTCGATGTGTAAATTTGACATCGTGAATTACGCAGAAGATTAATTCATCTGTTTTGTGCTGATTATTACAATAATGGCGGGAGTCGTGAACCCACTTGCTTAAAGTGTTGACTTTATGTTTAGAGTTTATCAAAATACGATAATTATTAAAAAGTATTCATTTAATGTTATTGAAAATACTAATGTTTTATTTACTGTGTATACATCATATTTCTTTTATCTGCTGTGATAAATTTTAGAGGTTGTTACAAAAAACTTTAAATGAACACATTCTATTAATAAAAGGGAACTGGTTTCCGGTCAGGTACACAAAAACCAGGAAAATGGCAGTTTGTGTTGCAGTTATTGCAAAAGAGGTTATATCTGTTTTTTTATAAAGCTCACCAACACATTTGGATAATTGGGCTTATCCAGCCGCTTGTCGTCCGTCGTCCAGTCCAAAAGTTTAACTGATATAGATCTATATAAATAGGAGATGTGGTATTGTTTGCAAATGAGACAACTGACTGTTATACTGTTATACACAACAGTCAACACTCAACAGACCGAATGACACAGAAATTAACAGCTATACCTGTATAGGTTGTACGGCCTTCAACAATGAGCAAAGCCCATACTGCAAAGTCAGCTGTAAATGTCCTTTAAAAGGCATCGAAATGGCAAATGTGAAACAATTCCATCATAAAACTAACCGTCTAATAAATGTATAGAGGAGTCCTCAGTGACAGCCAGTGTCCGCCCGGCTGGTGATAGTGTGCATTAGCTGATTTCGTCATTTCTGCACATTTACACAAATAAAATTGTTTGTGTAATTAATTTAGCCTTCTAAAGTGATAGGAAAAGAATATCATTGATATTCATGATATTAAAGTTCAAGATTTATTCAGTTATTGTCGTGTCATATGTTTTCGTATCAACCACATTTCATTGGTTTCAACTGCACACACATACATTGTGGTGTGTTTTGGGGTTTCTATGTTTATAACAACAACAACACTACAATGTGACACATGTATGACATATTCCAAGTTGATTTTAAAGTCGATTTTAATTAAGAACTAATTAAAAAAAACTAACCTATTCAGCCATTTTTATTTAATGTCAAAAGTACACATCACAAGAATAGTTGTTGAGAAAATTTCTGAGGGGTTACATGAAGAATAGCGATATTTTCTGCCTATCGGCCAAAGTAACTAAGAATTATCGAAACTTACGTGCTTACCACAGCGCTATCAAAAATTCTTGGGGAGAACACTGGGACACCAGATCTTAAAGAAATATGACTGTCATGTGTTTTTTAGTTCATTTTTGTCGAGCCTGCAACTTTCCAGCGGCGGCTACAGCATGCGGCGGCGGCGGTGTTAGATCACTTTTTAATATAGGTTTATATTTTAGAAGATGAAAGACCTGGATGCTTCATACTTTGTATTTAGATGCCTCATGTTAAGAACTTTCCGTCAGTCACATGTCCAATGTCCTTGACCTCATTTTCATGGTTCAGTGACCACTTGAAAAAAAAGTTCAGAAGTTTTGTAATGTTGAATTCTCTCTTATTATAAGTAATAGCATAACTATATTTGGTATGTGCGTACCTTGCAAGGTCTTCATGCCTGTCAGATAGTTTTCACTTGACCTCGACCTCATTTCATGGATCAGTGAACAAGGTTAAGTTTTGGTGGCAGTCTGCACGGTTAGCCACTAGTCCGATGCCCCAGACTAGTAAAATTCCATTCGGACTAGTAATTTTTGGCAAAATTTTGTTTGGCCCAATAAGAAAAATGTCAGAATATTGGTCTTCGGACTAGTAGTTGAAAAAGTTTTTGGTGCAGACTGTGGTGGTCAAGTCCATATCTCAGATACTATAAGCAATAGGTCTAGTATATTGGGTGTATGGAAGGACTGTAAGGTGTACATGTCCAACTGGCAGGTGTCACCTGACCTTGACCTCATTTTCATGGTTCAGTGGTTATAGTTAAGTTTTTGTGTTTTGGTCTGTTTTTCTTATACTATATGCAATAGGTCTACTATATTTGGTGTATGGAATGGTTGTAAGGTGTACATGTCTAGCTGACAGGTGTCATCTGACCTTAACCTCATTTTCATGGTTGAGTGGTCAAAGTTAAGTTTTTGAGTTTTGGTCTATTTTTCTAATACTTTATGCATTAGGTCAGCTATATTTGGTGGATAGAAATATTTTATGATCTATTTGTCTGTTACACAGGTTTTATTTGACCTTGACCTCATTTTCTAGGTCCATTGCTAAGTGTGAAGTGTTTGTGTTTGGGTCTGTTTTTTCTTAATTTATAAGTAATAAGTCAACTATATTTGTTGTATTGAAAAATTGTTAGCTCTACATGTCTGCCTGGCATGGTTCATCTGACCTTGACCTCATCTTCATGGTTCATTGATCAATGTTATGTTTCTTGGTTAATGTTGAGTTAATGTGACATTTGTATTAAAGCTTTATATTTAGGTCTATCAACATAATATCAATGATTAGTTAATAAGGCGAGACATTTCAGCGTGTGCACTCTTGTTGATAATATACATTATTTATGTGGTAGCTTTATAAATTTTATTTATTTTAAAAAAATTGTGTTCTTTTTTACAGAATTATCCATTGTTTATTAAAACAGTCCATGCAGAAAATGAGCTGAGATTTTATTATACAGTTCATACATCTTTAGATGTTGTAGAGGAAAAGATATCATCAGTTGGAAAAAATGTCAATGATTTGAGGGAACTGTATCTTGGATTACTCTATCCTACAGAAGATTACAAAGTGTATCCTTATATTTTATCAAATGACATTTTGTATTCCTCTGAACTGACTTAAAATAGGGTTTACTGTAGTTACATTATATATATTTTGCAATACTAAGGGAGCTTCCATTTGTTTTAGGGGGGGGGGGGCTAGGATGAAATTTGAAAAAAATAGGCAGGATAGGAGTTTTAAGTAAAAAAAAAAGGAAGGAATGAAAATAAAAAGGCACTACAGAGATTGCAATTAAGATAAAAGGCAAGACAAAACTTTTCATCCTAGCCCCCTTATAAAAATCAAATGGTTGCTCCCTAATGTAGGGAACAGTTAAAGAATCATGATAATTTATATCTTTCAGGACTAATCACTATGTGTCCAAGATTTTTAGCTTTAATTAAAGCATAAATACAACTAGAAAGGGATATAACCAGATTTTTTTATCTTCAAACATTCCAAATTGAAAGTTTACTCTTACAAAATTCTGTGACATTTGGGTCAAGATGTGTATTAGTTTCTCCATAGGCGGTAATTGTTACGTTTTCTTCTGTTGCTCAGTCCATATCGTTAACTTGGATATGTGGGATGGCTCGTTTCGAAGCTGAGACATTTTGACATATGTGGTTAAATTTTCAGGATAGGAAGTGAGATTACTTTTTCAGTAAATTAGCAAACCCCAAGTATCCTTTTGTGATGCGTCTCCTCATGGTAAAAAATCCCATTTTTTGGTAGCACAATAAGTTCTTTGAAAATTTAATACTTTGAACATATTTAATAGCTCCATAGATTTTACACATTGCTTCTGTGTTCCCCTACTTTTTAAATTAACATAAATGGTTAAGCTCAGTCACTTGTTTATCATAGAAAAGTGTCAAATATCACTACACAGAGATTTGTTGTTTACACATGACTTTTGAGTTCCTCATTTCAAGGCACATAAGGGATATTGTCCCATCTAAGATTTACAGTTCCTTGAAAAAAAGCCTTTTATCCTTTAATTATTTTCCATATTCATATTTTTTCCTTAACTTGAATTCAGATATGGCTATGTAACCAACACTAAAGTAAAGTTTGTAATTGTAGTAGAATCAACAAATTCTTCCCTAAGAGACAATGAAATAAGATCTGTAAGTATTGCAGCTATATATAGAATAACTACACAGGTATATATATAGAATAACTATACAGCTATAAAAAGAATAACAATACAGCTATACATAGAATAGCTATACAGCTATTTATAGAATAACTATACGCTGTCTCAAAGTACTTAATTTATTTGTATAAGTCTTTGAAACAAGAAGAATGTGAGACTAGCTGTAATAGCTTCTAGTTGTGTTTAATTGCATGCCACTGATGAGCCTTATGTAGATAAAACATTTGTTTGTGTATTGAACTATAAACTTGGAATCTTTAAAGAGTGTCAAAAAGAAGTGAAAAAGAACAGTTTTGATTTACATACGATGTTCCTTAATTCTGCAGTCAATATGTGATTTTGTCTTACTTTTTTCAGATGTTCAGAAAGTTGCACAATGCCTATGTTGACATGATTTGTAATCCATTTTATACACCTGGGGAAAATATAACATCAAAGTAAGTGCATTAGTGTGTGGACATAGCACATTAGACATCCTTCTTTATGAGTGTGCTGATCTAGAACAGTGGCAACCTGTAGAAAGAAATTACCTTAGCCTAAGGTCAAAATAATTTGTGTATTCCAAGTATTTCAAACTTGTTTGAAAACGATTTTGAGTTACTTCCCTTTGTTGTCACTTTTCACAAATGCTCTAAAAATTGATGATTATTTTTGGAGTAAAGATTAAATCAATAGCAAATTGCAGGCAAAAACATATCAGAATATTGCTTTTTATTATTTTCAACCTTAATAAAAAAAAATATGATTTAATACAAAGAATGAATCAATAATAAGGGTTAAAGCCTCTTATAGATAAAGTATTTTAATATTTCAATGGCAAATTAAGGTGGTACCTAACACTACAGGGAGATAACTCTGTAAAATCAGCTAAACGTTTTAATTACATTGTGTTGTTAAGGGAATCTAAAGCTTCTCAATGATCAAAATAAGTGTTTGTCAAACTGCTATATAACCAGTGTAATTTTTCTGATAAAAAGGTTGGTTCAAATGTATTGAAATTTATATATTTTTGTTTAAAGGGTCAAAGTAAATACTTTGTCAAAATTTTATGAAAAGTAAACAAGCCAAATTAATTTTAGTCAAGGTGTTGGGTACCACCTTAATGCTATGTAAAAAGAAATTAAAGTTTTAGATTATTTTCTGCTAATTTTAATACTTAACCATGTGAGCTTGTTTTGGAAACTGTTTGATTTTAAATATAAAAAAAGGTCGCATATAAAATACTCAAATTCAGCTGATAAAAAGTTTGTACACATTATGACCTGAGATTTTCTTCTTCAATGCAGATCATGACCTGCATTTTCGTAAGTTGACAGTGTCATCAAAATGTAACATCTTATCAAATTTTTTATTTTAGTTTAAATTCTTAGATATCGGAAGATATAGTATGAGTGCCAATGAGACAACTCTCCATCAAAGTCACAATTATAAAAGTAAACCATTATAGGTCAAGATACAGTCTTCAACACGGAGCCTAGGCTCACATCGAACAGCAAGCTATAAAGGGCCCCAAAAATTACTAGGGTAAAACCATTCAAACGGGAAAACCAACTGTCTAATCTATAGAAAAAACAAGAAACACTTATGAACCACATAAACCAACCACAACCAATGAACATCAGATTCCTGGCTTAGGACAGGGTAAAACATCTGTGGGGGGATTAAATGTTTTAATGGTACCAAATCTTGTTTATTTTCATGTGTTTAAAATTCCCCTTATTTATGTTATTTTTATTTTTCACAGATCTTTTGAGAACACTGTTAGATCAATGATGGTTCAAGATTGATGGACTGTAGACATTTTTGTAAAAGTTAACTCTTCATTATTAATTAGCTTGTAAGCTGGAACAGTAGAATGGACTTATAACTCTCTACTAACTGTGATACATTCCCTTGAGACAGAGAGAGAAACATGTGCAATATGTAATGATTGATTGTTGTTAGATATGATAAAAATAAAAATATTTAAATAAAACTGAGCTTGAAAATAAAAATTAATACCAAAATTTCGAAGATTAAGTTCCATAGTCAAGCTGTGGTCACTTCAGAATTAGAAATTTGACTTACATTGTTGGAAAGGTTGTGACTGCCATGAAATATAATTTACATTAAAAGACTGTATGTGCATTACATAAAGCTTTTACATCACTCCAGTTGAAGTCGTTTTTTCTGCTGGCTGATTTTTGGGATTTATAGATTTTGTTATGACACTCCTTCTAACAATAAACAATCTTTTTGGTGTGCTAAAAAATACTTAAGTCAAAAAGTTTTGTATTAGATTCTAGGTCAACATAGCCAATGGATATTGTTAAACACGTTAATAGATATAGGAAGATGTGGTATGAGTGCCAATAAGACAAATCTCCATCCAAATAACATTTTATAAAAGTAAACAAAATATAGGTCAAGGTGCTGCCTTCAACACAGAGCCTTGGCTAACACAGTCCAATTTATATGAAAAAATGAAAACAAGAAACATGTATAAATTACAAAAACAAACGACAACTATTGTAAATCAGATTCCTGACTTAGGACAGGTGCAAACATTTGCAGCAGGATTAAAAGTTTTAATGGTACCAAACCTTCTCCCTTTTTCCGAAACAATAGTACAACATCACAACATAGACAAATACATGTTAAAATATCAATAAGAAGGCTCAACTCAATCAAAATACGTAAATAAACATGTTAAAATTGCAAATCTGAATTTTGTCTCTTAAGGAGGCTCGCGGGTATAAGATTTTTAGAAAAAAATTAAACATTTATTTTTCATTACAAATTTTATTAATTACCTTTAGTAGTTGTTACTTTATCATATGGTACAAAAATCATTCAAAAAAAATAATTCGTGTTGACCCCAGGTGACTTTTAAAATGTAGATATCATTGAAAAAGCTCCAAATTATCTCCCTTTGGTGCAAAAATGCCATTTTTTGGCATTAAAATTGAAATATCTTTTTTAAATCATCGGTGACCTATATTTTTTATTGTTGTTTTCGAATAAGCTGTACACAAACTAAATTATTGTTAAATTTAAGCGATTTCTGTAATTTAGTTCTTTTTTTATTTTGATATTACCGTTATTTCTCCTATTAGATCAACAGAAAAAAAGGACATTGACCAAAATGTATGCTTCTTTTGAAAGCAGATTGTGAGCGTAAATGAACGGTGACCCCATTTTTTTATTTAATTTTTCCATTAAGTATAAGATAAACTTCATTTATAGAAAAATATAGCGAAATCCTATATTAAATAAAAAAAATCATTTAGACCTGCAAGCTCCCTTAAATGGAATTATCCCTAGTTATATTCAAAAGTGATAACAATGATGCAGGAATCTTGTTCTTCAATATCAGTTGAAAACCGCTATTTTTTTTCAGAAAATAATTTAGAATATTTCTAAAAAGCCAGTTGCATATAACTTTTATGTAAGACAGTAAAGAGTCAATATGTTCACTGGTCTGTCAGTCTGTCCATAGCAGGTAAAAGTTTATAAGAAATGATGGTTAACAATGAAATGTGTTCACAACGTCATGAAATATGAAGCTTTTGGTGGCCGGGTGTTACTTTTCCACGTCAGTTTAAATCTAGCGTCATACTACAGTACATTATATATAAGGCATGAAGATGTTATTCTTACAGATCAGCTAAATTATCTATGGTAAAGGATCCTACAAATTAATGTAAGAGATAGTCACAGAAAATAATTATATTTATATAAATTATGTTAGATCTGTAAATTTCTTTCGCATTTTTTTTGTTCTTCCCTCACCGGGATTCGAACCCATGCTGCTGAGATATTGTGACACCAAATCCCCTGCACTGTTACCGGCGTGCTAGACCACACAACCACATGGGCTTCATGTATTATATAAATATGTATACATTTGAGAACTACAATTGTGCAGTTTTGGATAGCCTTTTACTGTGCCTATCCAATAAGCTTTGTGGTAGTGAATTACCTATTGCCTGACCAGTTTAAAAAATTGTCAATACAATTTATCCATTTAAGTACAGATCTTTATAAGAACCAGGCAGTGTGCCATATACATGTGATATATGGGGGGTTTCAGATTTTATCTATATTTGGCCTAGTAGAAGCAACAAATGAATTCTGTTCAAAAAAATAATTTTGAAAGGCAAAATATGAGTGGTTGCCATGGTAACGGACACACAATTTTTTGGTTGTTAAGCATTGTAAAATCTTTCAAAAATCAGCTAAATCACCACATTTCAGAGCCTGATTATGAATAGAATCATGCATTTTTCATTAATTTTCATATGTAACATTGATAGAACTTGGTTTAAGCTTCATTTTAGTGAAGATTGCATGTCAACCAAATTTGTAATTTTTTTGTAAAATTTTGTGAAAAGATGCATATTTTCAACTTTTCTGAAATTGGGATTTTTGCTGAATTACCACATTTTCTCTGGTGTTTTTTAGAAAAGTGCAAATGTGTACAGAATAGTTAGCACTGTAGTTATGAAGTTTGGATACTACTTTACCAAATTTAATAGAAAAATGTGAGGGATTTTTTTAAGTTTTATCACCATAGCAACCGATTTTTTCCTTAGAAACGGATTTTTCATTTGCAGAATATTGCAGTTTAAGAGCTTAAATGTCCTGAATTTTTCATAACCGATAGAAAAAATACACAAAAGCTAACGCAAACTTTAAATTTCAATCGTCAAGTGTTGTTGACTTCAATTGTTACCAAGGAAAGACATATTATCCATAGCAACATCCACTAAAAAACTGCATAAATAGAAATTTATGTAAAAAAAAATATATAAATAAAGGGTTCAAATTGGAATAAGCTTTTATTCTTCGCTTCACTCACAGTCTTGTCTGGGATTTTTTCTTCAGATTGTTCAATAAATGTAATATGTCATGAAACATTAGGGGGGGGGGTTGGAAAAAGGGGGAGGGTGGTAAGTTGATTTTTTAAAATGTTGCATACAAGTAGATACTTGAAAAGATAATTGCGTTTCGTAGTCCAAAGAAACATTGGTTTTCGCACTTTAACTTTAGTTAAAGTTAATAGAAATCTATGATATTTAAACACACGGTTATTTACCACAAAAAGAAGGTTGGGATTTATTTTTAGAGTTTTGGTTCCCACAGTTTTGGAATTTAAGGGGCCAAAAAAGGCCCATTTAGACATTTTTCTTGGATTTCACACAATAACTTCAGTATAAGTAAATAGAAATCTATAAAATTCAAACACAATGTTTAAGAACACAAAAGAAAGGTTGGGATTGATTTTGGGAGTTTTGGTCCCAAAAGTTTAGGAATTAGGGGTCAAAAAGGGCCCATTTAGACCAACTTCTCCAACAATCATTTTTCTTGGTTTTCGCACCATAACTTTTGTATAAGTAAATAGAAATCTATGAATTTTTAACATAAGGTTTATGACCATAAAGGAAGGTTAGGATTAATTTAAATTATATCTGATCTTTATTAACGATTTGATTAATGAACTTGAATCTAGCAACAAAGGAGCATTCTTATATGACATTAATAGTAGTTCTCCCGTCCAGGCAGATGACATTTCTCTCATTGCCACAAATCACGAATCCGTTCAGAAAATGGTATCAATTTGTGAACAATACAGCGAATCATGGAGCTTCTCCTTTTCACCCACGAAAAGCAAACTGCTTCAATTCGGCAAAAAACTAACAGGTCCAGATATATTCTTATACAACGAACCTATTCTATCAGTTAAAAGTGCAACACATGTTGGCATTTCACTAGACACTTCAATGAAAACAATGGATCGTACACTGAAAGCGTGTCGAACATTAAGAGCAACCACTGCGTCTGTGATTCGCTCTGGTATTCACCCTGCTGTTCTCAACCCTATAGTATGTGCAAAGATTATTCGCCAAGTATGCTACCCAAAAGCTCTTTACGGATGCGAGATCTGGGGCAAGCTGTCTAAAACAGAAACACTTATGTTAGAACGGACGCATCACTATGTTTGCAAGTTCATTCAAGGATTACCTAGACGGACAAGAACTGATATGTGCCTTTCTCTCATTGGTTGGTTAAACCTAGACAGTTTTATTAATGAACGAAAGTTACTGTTCTTCGGACGAATTTGTAATTTACCACAAAGAGCGATTTCATTTCGTATTCTCGTACGTAAACTTTTTGAACTCAAGTACTTCAATCAAGAGTACACTAACTGTGCATCGGATTTTTCAAAGGACTGTGTGGATATACTCTACAAATACCATTTATCAGACTATTTAACAAAGTTTATGGATAGCGGAAATTTTCCGTCCCAGCGTATATGGAAGCGAATAGTTCACAGATCTATTTTTGAATATGAACTTAACGAATGGCAACAACGTATAAATATAGATAGTGACTTTAACATTTTCAAGAAGATACATAAAGTATTTCAGCCTCATCCTGCATGGACAGTTGCATTAGACTTTCCGTATTTGCGTAAACAGGCAAATTACATAGTATCCCTGTGTTGTTTGGTCCACAATACAAACAGTGATAGTATTTTATGCGATAAATGTGGTAAACTTTTCACCGACCCGTGTATTCACGCAATTTCGTCATGTGACTATTTATCCGACATTCGGGATGAATTCTGGTGCGAGCTTCTATGCTTAAATCCAATAACTTTCAGTGCCTTTCTTGGATCCTTAAATGACGAAGATTTCTGTTACATTTTGCTCTCATGCGAAACCGAATTTGAACTAGACTGTGAGCAGAAAAAACGTTTTAAATTTTTATGTGTCAAATATGTTTACAGATTTTGCAAAACATTTTCTCATTCCTAATTGACAATATGAATTAAGTTCAAAGTTTTGTGTGTTTTTTTTTTTGTTTTTTTTTTCCCTTCTCAATCCGAATTTACAATGTGAATTAAGTTGAAAGTAGTTTCAATTATTATTATTACTATTTTTTATTTTTCATTTATGTATTTATTTTTTTTTTTTTTTTTTTTTTTTTTTTTTTTTTCCGATTCAAATTTGTATATATTGTGTTATGCTATAATATTGTATTGATATCACTATCTCTCCTTAGGGAGGCTAATAAAGATATATATATATAAATAAAGGGTTCAAATTGGAATAAGCTTTTATTCTTCGCTTCACTCACAGTCTTGTCTGGGATTTTTTCTTCAGATTGTTCAATAAATGTAATATGTCATGAAACATTAGGGGGGGGGGTTGGAAAAAGGGGGAGGGTGGTAAGTTGATTTTTTAAAATGTTGCATACAAGTAGATACTTGAAAAGATAATTGCGTTTCGTAGTCCAAAGAAACATTGGTTTTCGCACTTTAACTTTAGTTAAAGTTAATAGAAATCTATGATATTTAAACACACGGTTATTTACCACAAAAAGAAGGTTGGGATTTATTTTTAGAGTTTTGGTTCCCACAGTTTTGGAATTTAAGGGGCCAAAAAAGGCCCATTTAGACATTTTTCTTGGATTTCACACAATAACTTCAGTATAAGTAAATAGAAATCTATAAAATTCAAACACAATGTTTAAGAACACAAAAGAAAGGTTGGGATTGATTTTGGGAGTTTTGGTCCCAAAAGTTTAGGAATTAGGGGTCAAAAAGGGCCCATTTAGACCAACTTCTCCAACAATCATTTTTCTTGGTTTTCGCACCATAACTTTTGTATAAGTAAATAGAAATCTATGAATTTTTAACATAAGGTTTATGACCATAAAGGAAGGTTAGGATTAATTTAGGGAGTTTTGGTCCCAATAGTTTAGTAATTAGGGACCAAAAGAGTCAAAATTTAACTTTGTTTGATTTCATCAAAAATTGAATAATTGGGGTTCTTTAATATGCCGAACCTAACTGTGAATGTAGATTCTTAATTTTTGGTCCCGTTTTCAAATTGGTCTACATTAAGGTCCAAAGGGTCTAAAATTAAACTTACTTTGATTTTAACAAAAAATGAATTATTGGGGTTCTTTGATATGCTGAATCTAACCATGTATTTAGATTTGGGATATTGGACCATAATAGGTAAGTTTAAGTTCTTAGGCTACATTCATTCTGTGTCAGAAAACTATGTTGTTTCAACTATTTAATCGCAATCCAAATCCAGAGCTGTATCAAGCTTGAATGTTGTGTCCATACTTGTCCAACTGTTCAGGGTTCGAACTCTGCGGTCGTATAAAGCTGTGCCCTGTGGAACATCTGGTTTAAGGTTGACAGATGATGAATTTCATGGGATTGCCATAGCCGGGCCAACCTGGCTTATGTAAAGGAAAGATATATATGGCCCTAACAAATGTAAGAAAATTCTTAATTTCTTATGGCACACATCCGTCTGAGATGTTATTCCACCAGCATAAATCACAAAATTAACCCGTAACATAATATTAACAAGCTAATAATATAATCATTTGGTCAAAGCATTTCTAAACTGAAACTGAAGTGTGATGGACGGATGGTATAAACGGACAGGCAAATTGAATACATTTTAAGTTGGTGGTGATTTAAAAAAATAATAATAGGCAATGGGTGATAGCTAATATCGGAAGTCCAGTATAATGGAATCCTCTTAATATATTCATGTAGCTATTAACATATCATTAATAACTGCTTTGTTGTACTACTATCCCGCAAATGAAATTCAGGATCTCCGAGATAGACAAATAGAATACATCTGCTAAGTTGGAATTGTGCTAATCCCGGTAAAATAATTACGCAAAACTATCAAATCAGAATTATCAAGCAATATAATTGTATCAATAAGGAATCATTTCTTACTCTGCGTCATATATCTCACAAGTTCTTGATTCCGATAACATAATATCTTGTGGTGTGTGTGTGTGTGTGTGTTGGGGAGGGGGATTCAGCGGAAGCACACTTCTTATCCTTCTGAAATCCCCCTCCTCTCCTTTAAGATAGTAAACCGGTAGATAGAGGTATCATTTTTTTAGGATGAATCTTCAAAAAAATTGTTTTGTTATTCTCAACGTTTTTTTTAATCTTTAATCATACATGAATTACGCCCTTATTTTCTGTATCTGTCTCTGTAACCTTTACAAAAGACTGCATTAATCCCGAGATTTGGAATGGAACAACTAAGCTGAGAATGTCTGCATAAATACAAGATTAATAACAATAATAATTTGAATGCAAATTCCACACATTCAATTAATTGCAACACTAGACACAGCGCAGTACATACTTATCTTATTTTTTTTTGTAATTATCAATGTTTTCTAGTTCCAACAAGTCGTAAACATTCATGAATACAAGACTTAAGTGTCCTGTGTGAAATAAAAAAAAAGTAAAAATCCAATGTCCCACTATATGTGCACACATTTGATTGATTCAAGGAACAAGGGCAAAAGCTAAAATAAACACTTTCGTGCCGCATTTTTTTTTTTAAATTTGGGGCGGGGGGGGGGGGGGGGAGTTGTAGTAGGTTTAACTCGTGTTCCTCAGTACATTAGTTGTCACAATGTGGGTTTCTATTTTATGATTTTTGTTTGCTTCAATCAAATCTTATGAAACATTTATACACAGAGATCAAGTTTTAATTTTATTGGTGTCACTGTTAACTGTATAATTTGCCTAATATGGCCTGGTTACCGAAAGAAATTTCTAAAAGTTACCATTTGATCTTAGGAAAACCTTTCTGGAGCCCTCCTTTCGTCATACATACACTACTATATTTTTCGACTTTCATGTAGATTTGTTTTATCTTTTCGTAATAATGTCATGTAACCAAATCATTAACAAGTATACCACATCTTCCTCTTTTTTTTTTTAAATTAACAGAAAAGATAAAAATAAAATTCTACATGAAAGTAGAAAAATATAGTAGTGTATGTATGACGAAAAGAGTGCTCTAGAAAGGTTCTCCTAGGATCAAATGGTAACTTTTAGAAATTTCTTTATTTAACCAGGCCATATAGATTACATGCCATTTTTCCGACAGCCCATTGGTCCGACATCCCATTGGTCCGACAGTCCATTAGTCCGACAGCCCATTAGTCTGACATCCCATTGGTCGGACTACCCATTAGTCCAAAAACATATTGATCCGACAGCACATTAATCCGACAGCCAATTAGTCTGACAACCCATTAGTACAACAACCCAATAGTCCGACAATCCATTTCTCCGACAGCCTAATACTCCGACAATCCACAAGTCCAACACTTATCAAGTCAAGCAAGGGTAACAGGATAAACAAAAATTGTCTGTCTGTATTATTACATTTAGATATAAAAACATGTTTTTTAAAGAAATAACTCCGTATATATAACATCAGGCTTAGGTAGTTCGAATACTTTCTATATACTCAATATAGAATAACACAGAACAGAATATTTCATTTTTCCAAATTAAAGGGTCTATAAAGAGCATATAAACAACCAGTGATGGTGCAAACTACTGATGATGCCTCGCCCAAATATTTCGTTGTTGAGTTTTGAATCTGAAAAAGCATCACACAGTATAGCTGACTAATATAAACCCTGAAACCAATTTTCAGAAATCATTGTATTTAATGGTAGTTCTTCAGAAAAATATGACGATATTTTTTTTAACTTGGCTGTCATGTGAAAAGTATTTGGTAAACAGGAAGTGGTTGAGTGATGAATATGAAAACTTATCACAAGATTTAGCCGACTTCAATAAACCTTTCAGAAATCCTTGTAATGTAGTTCATGTAAAAAATCAACGAAAATATTCATGGGACGGAGGGATGAACTGGACGATTGGAAGGACGGACAGACAGACAGAGGCAAAACAGTATACCCCACTTTTTTGAAGCGGTGGTATAATGATTGGAACACCATAAAGACTTTACAACAATAATAATATGATATACTTATATGTATAGCACCATAAGCCTCAGTCACAATTGGAGCCAAAACAAAATAGAAAAAAAAACTAAATTTATCAAATAGTCAGTTTCAAGATATGTACTACATAATTCAAAAGAACTAAATTTTTTTAACAATACAATCGTCAGTATCCCCCATAATAGTCAAGTTTTCTTGTGTTAACATCGAGATGTGCTAGGAATGTGCTGAAAGAGTTCCTCCCTCAAATTGTTATGAAGTGAGCATTCCATTGAAAAATGACACTCATCCTCAACTCTATCAGCTGTACATTACGATTTTTCAATTCTTAATGTAATGGGTGAGCGCCAATTCTTAACTTACATATGCACTACCTTTCTTAAAATCTACGGAAGCGTATTAGCGCCACATATTTTTTAAATTTTTCTTCCAGTGTTTGCGCTACAACGCAAACCTTTGCGAAATAATGCAAACCTTTGTTTTATCTTATTTCTTATTTAAGATTCAAAGGAAACAGTTATCATTAAAATGTATCACTATTGTAGTCATTGCAAGGTAAAATCCTTGAATAATTAGATCATATCATTAACTTCAATAATGAGCAGAATAATATAAGAAAATGTGGTACGAATGCTAATACGAAAACTCTTTATCTAAGTCACTACTACTAAAACTAAACCATCATAGGCCAGAGTACGGTTTTCAACATTGAGCATTAGCTTACACTGCATGAACAACAAACTATAAAGGTCCCCCAGAAACGATAACCTTGTTACTACTAGTATAGATATATTACAAAGAAAATAGAGAAAATTGCGGTTATACGGAAAAACAAAAATCAACCCTGCTAATATAGCTATAACCGAATATAAATATACTACCAAAGTAACTCTCGTTTGTGTTAAGTAGGTTGGCAAGAAATATATATAGAATGGAGATGTTTTATTATTAAAATTATGTTCTCTCTATTCATGCTATTTAAATTGCTATCTAAGCATCTTAAAAATACTTCATTATATCGAAATGAAAATTCAATGACTTTCTATCAAAGAATCTTGATCATATTCTGAGATTTAAAAAAAAAAATGTTTCCTTATTAAAAATTCATTTTAAGCAGAAAGATAAATTTGTCCATTTGACTTTGAGTTTCACAATTGTATGACATTATTTTAGATCTTTCAATTTGAATATAAGTGAATATCGATAGGGGATTAATAAGGGAATCAAAAGAGTAAAAAAATATACAGATCAATGTGCTTGATTTCGAGATTATAGCCATTGAAATTTTGGCGGGAAAATATTCTCTCTTGACTTTTCAAGGCTATTTCATTGACAAGTTTACATTCTCAAAACTATCAAAGAATAATTAAGATTTTATAAGACTTTTACAGATTGATAAAATATAAATGGGGTCAATGCCATTTTTTTTTAAGGCATTCCAATGAATGAAACCTGATTTTTTCGAAATCTGACAAAAAAATCAAAAACATGACAAGCGAACTGCAATGTACTTCTTAACTAACCTCTGCAGCTAAACCCAAGTTATAGATTATCGATCTTATATGAAATGTCTGGGGAAAAAATGATTCAATTTATAATCAGGCTCTTCGAATAAACATAGTCTTTTCAAGAATCTACATGTATGTTATCTTTAAAAAATTAACCTACCACCACCCTTTTTTCTAACCTTCCAACCATAATATTACATTATATATTACATTTGTTGAACCTTATAAAATAAACAGAATAGACTGTGAGTGAAGCAAAGCAGTCATATTCCAAATAGAAAATAAACACCCTCTATTTATGTATTTTTTTACATAAATTTCTATTTATGCAATTTCAGAGTGCATTTTGCTAAGGATAACATGTGTTTCCGTGGTAAAAATTGAAGTCAACAACACTTGACGATTGTAATTTAAAGTTTGCGTTAGCTTTTATGTATTTTTCCAATCGGTTATGAAAAATTCAGGACATTTAAGCTCTTAAACTGCAATATTCTGCAAATGAAAATTCCGTTTCCAAGGAAAAAATCGGTTGCTATGGTGATAAAACTAAAAAAAATCCCACACATTTTTCCATTAAATTTGGTGAAGTAGTATCCAAACTTCATAACTACAGTGCTAACTGTTCTGTACACATTTGCACTTTTCTGAAAAACACCGGAGAAAATGTGGTAATTTAGCAAAAATCCCAATTTCAGAAAAGTTGAAAATATGCATTTTTTCACAAAATTCTACAAAAAAATTACAAACTTGGTTGACATGCAATCTTCACTAAAATGAAGCTTAAACCAATTTCTATCAATGTAACATATGAAAATTAATGAAAAATGCACGATTTTATTCATATTCATGCTCTGAATTGTGGTGATTTAGCTGATTTTTGAAAGATTTTACCATGCTTAACAACCAAAAAATAGAGTGTCCGTTACCATGGCAACCACTCATATTTTGCCACTCAAAATTATTTTTTGAGCATTTTTCATTTATTGCTTCTACTAGACCAATTATAGAAAAAATCTGAAACGTTCATGTATCGCACTCTGCCTGGTTCTTACAAAGAGCTGTACTTAAATTGTACAATAGGTATTGTGAGAGCTATTATCAACAGGTGGTCATTTAACTACCTGTAGATTTATTTACCTGGTTTGTTTTTGACAGCTAATTTAAATGAATGATACATGTAGCTAGCTTGCTTTCCTCATGTTTATTGTCCTGAATGAACTATTCTATTTAGGTATGGGACATTTTACATTAAATACAATATTTGTTCTTTTTAATAAAGATATTTATTGTAAATTTATTCATTTTGCTTACAATCACAAATAAATCATTGCTGGTATATCCCACTTTCATAATGAATAGTGAATAGTGATTATAATGAAGAATAAAGCATTGAAATTTCTTTTCTCTATAAAGCCATTTGTACTTTTTTTGATATATTGAAAATAAATTTTTAACAGTAATTCCAATTGAAGTAGATCCTGAATATTAAATGAAACTCAGCATCACTACTATTCCATTTCAGGAATCTTAATATAACATGAAAATATATCCCATTAGAAAACACTACACCACACATAATTCATCTTGTAGAATTATTCACAAATAGATGGGCTTATATCCAAAAAAATCCTTTCCACAAACACTTTAATTCCATTCAGGAATCAAAAACTTAAAATATATCCCACATTAAAAACACCATGAAGCAAACATATATCTCCTTTTTTATAAACTAAATCCACTGATTGAAATTTCCATCTTGACTATTTAGAGACACAAAAAGAAATGGCTTAAAATGTCCCATATCTAAACAGAATAGTCTATTCAGGACATTGGTCATGATACATGAGGAAAGCAAGCTAGCTATCAGTCATATAAATTTTACCTTTTAGGAATAGTGAATATTTTTTTACTGGGTAGTTAAATGACCACCTGTTGATGAGCTCTCACAATACCTATTGTACAATTTAAATGGACAAATTGTGTTGACAATTTTTTATTCTGGTCAGGCAATAGGTATTTAAATACCTCAAAGGTGATGGGATAATGACAGAAAAATCGTTAGCAAACCCAATACATACGTAAGGCTACAAAAGGCTTTCAAAATACTAAGAGAGACCAGGTTGTTCCTTTTAATCCTTTTAATTTAACATAAAATTAACAATGTCAATGCACATGAAAATGAGGTCAAAGTCTGATGAACCCTGTCAAACAGCAATATATACCACAGTTCATATTGCAAGCACCTTATAAAGTTCACTTATTGTTCGTATTATCTGAGAACCTAACCCAATTACTCAATTTGAACATTGACCAACAACCCTTAAAATGAGGTGAAAGTCGATGAACCCTGCCAAACGGACAGGTACAAAAAACAATCATTCTACTCATCTGATATATTTGACCTACTCCTTTATATGAGAAATAGAAAGCCATGAAATAAGGTCAAGGTCAGATAAATCCTGCTTGACAGATATGTTCACATTATAGTATGTCATATAACACACCATATATAGTTGACATATTATTTTTAATAACTAATAAACAGACAAAACCATGAAACTTAACATTGACCCATGAACCATAAAAATGAGGTCAAGGTCAGATGAAACCTGCTTCAACTTATAACTATTCAATACACCAAATAAAACTAACTTCTCACTAAAGGTATAAAAAATAGTCTTGACCAAGAATATTTAACCTTGATCATTGATCCATGACATGAGGTTGAGCCCAAGTTGAGGTAAGGAACAAACATTATGTGTCATACAAAGGAGGGACATCATAATTCCTACAAGTCCACCAAAATTTGTATGTGGAGAATAAAAATTGCAGCACAGAGCAACCACTGAACTACAGGGTGCTGGCTTAGATAAGTGGTGTGGTTAAACATGTATGCTTGACACATTCTCAATTTTATGTGATTACATATAAATTGCTTACAACCACTTCAATTGAACTTCGGTGAATAGTTGTCTCATTGGCAATCATACCACATTTCCTTATTTCTATATAAAACGGTTCACTGTATTATAGAATTTTTTTCTAATAAAACCTTGAGAAAAAAAATTAAGCAAATTAAGATATGCACACTGACAAATTTATAACTTTCTCAACTGAAGACAGGCAAACACATCTTGCTTACCTTTGTCATTCAAATATCTTCTAGTTCATTTGGTGTTTTACCATCAGAAATGTAATCTTGCTAAAAATATCTTCTAGTTCATTTGGCCTTTTTACATCAGAAATGTTGTCTTGCTTAAAGCATCTTCTAGTCTTAAGGCAGTGTCATAAAACAGTTCTACAGAAATTACCTCTTCGTTGAATGGCAGCGTCATATTACAGTTCGGCATATATAACTTCTAGTTAGTTTGAACATATTTTTTTTATAGTGCATTGGTAAAAAAGTTTTGCAACTTATATTAATCCCTTTCCACTTTGTTGGTATGGTAGTGTAAAAATAGTCTGGCTATCAATAACTTCTAGTTTTTGACATTGTAGATTATTCCCTCAGTCAGGGTAAAAAAAATTGAAGTCTATAGTTTTATCATCATTTTTAATATCAGACGGTACAGACAATGTGTGGGATACAAACAAGAAACAATGATCCAATAACATTCTGTGGAGTAACAACAATGGCACTTTATCATAGTCCTACAAGTTTAAAACCAATTTCTAATAGTAAAATGCATATGAATCAATTAACTGTAACAAGTTGTGGAGAGACCTTACATAGGCTTTGCCTGTTGCCCTTTACAATTCAATTAATTTGAATAAAATACTGTTTAAACTAAATTAAACAAGTTGAAATACCCCATTTTGTTTAAAATGAAAACTAGTTCTACACATTTGTATACCCACTGATTAAAATTCCTATGTTAAAGAGTACCTTGACAAATCATTTTACATCAATGTATCATTGCATATATGAATGCTTTAATGTACCTTTTGCTACTATTTCATGATTAATACAAGACAGTTCAAAATAATCTAATGCATCATTTGAGACAGACATTCAAGACATCAATTTATCTTTTACAACTTTTTTATGATTACAAATAGTTATATTCATTTCATGCAAACACATATTAAAATGTCCCACACACTCACAAATTACATTCAAATAGATAAAATTGCTTAGTCCAACGGTTTTGCTGAAAAACTTCCTAACACAAGAAAAAAACCCAGAAAATACTTTTTGAAATAAATATTTAGTTAATTTTTTTTTCTTACAAGAATTCTTTTAAGCTGTTCAATAACAACATACTTGAAGAGCATGATGGCTACCATCCACTTTATGTCAGAAAGGTTTTTTTTGGAGAAAAGTAATAATTATCTTAAAAGTACTGTCCCTGGATCTGAGGTATAATGAGTGTTTCAGCCTTTAGTTGCAGCAATTATTATTTCGACTAAATTTATGATTTGGACGGAAAATGTCATTCATATGTGTCTTCTTATCACGTGATGGAATATACAATATAACAAATATTTTGGATGTTAATACACAATTTGATTTACTCTGTAATACTGTTTTCTTAAATTCATCCAAGACTAAAAATAATGCTTTTCTTGGCATGTGATTAAGCTTAGCTTATACAAAGATTATCAACAGAATCTTGCACACAATTTACATTATATGATAACAGATCTGAGGGGAAGGAAAGGGGGGGGGTATCACTGGGGTGCTCATATCTGAATTAAGACATTTTTTTTGAATTTCCCCCTTTCCCCCCCCAGATCACACTTATACCACATAGCCACTCTCTCTTACCCCCTGTATCCCATGTTTCCCTTTTACTACCCACATCCCAAAAGTGCCCCCCCCCTCAGGTTAAGCAACACAAAATAGTGACTTTGACATATACAGCATTCTAAAAATACATTTCACACAAGTACAGATAAAATGTTCAACACAATTCAATTTGACAATCTTGACAAAGACAAAAAAAATCAACAAGCAACCATAAAACAGTGTAACCTGTTAAAATACACATAAAGTTGTACAATTAAAAAATACTTTAAAGATGTCATAAAATATTTCTATTCAAATGAAGTAAAAGCTTTTCAGGAAAAATTAATTCAAATACCTGTTTTTTCCGCAAAAAGAAATTAACAATGTTTAAAATCTTAAAATGGACTAATTTGTCATTTGTGAAATACATACACTGGCTTGGTGTAACAAATATCAAATAGATGGGGGAAAAAATAAGATATACAAATACAAATAACTTGTGAAATAGGATATTTCAAACATTAGATCAGTTTGTTTCTGTCCATAAACAATGTAAACTTAGAATGTCACTGAAAAGAACCACAATTATCATCCAAAGTCAATACTTTTTAAATTCTATTCTTAATTGAAAATAATTTGAAATTTAACCATGCAATAAGGTATTTCTTGCATTGATATATTTCAGTAATTCTATTTGTAATTTTGACTTCTATAATCAAATAAATGAAGACAGTGGAGTAGAGATAAATATTGATGTATAAATGATCTTAAATATAAACATACCGCTAGAATATAACACAACAAATTATACAGAATATTACATTTTCAAACACAAGAGGTTTAAATCAATCTCATAATAGATGTACAAACTTTTATTTAAAATTCATAAAAACACACAGACTAATTTCTATAATTGGTCCCATGATTTGGAAAATGTAACATACAAATATAATATTTACAATACTCATCAGTTTATGAGACTTCCTCCAATTATTATCTGTCAAAATCTTTCTAAGGAAAATTTGGTTATTAGAGCTCACCTTATTACATTCATAAAATTTATTTTATTTTATATAAATTCGAAATGCAGAGTACCATTCCAAAAAAACTTCATTTTATGAAATTTAGATATGTGATGATCTGTGAGATAAGCTACAAAGCCACCCTTCCCTTTTATATATTTTCCAGAAATGCCCACCACAATACAACTAAAACCAACATCAGCACATCAAAGATGCAATCTATGCCAATATTTTTTTACCATATAATAAACAAGGTGTGTTAAACAATACATTTTTGTTTTACCATATAATAAACAAGATGTTTTAAACAATACATTTGAGAACTAAAGTTACTGCAAGCAAAATCAAATACAAATTAATCTAACATACAGTTCAGGCAAACAAAAGTTTAAAGCGGGACTCGTGTATTTGGAAATGCAATAAAAGCAAGTTGAACTAAGTTTGTGACCATGACTAATCAATAAAGAACTTGTTTCAATCCCCGAATTACAATTCATTTGTCACTAAGCTGTGACTAGTACTAGCCTTATGGACAAGTTACAAGAGAAAGTGTCAACACAAAATACACATAATTAATTAATTGTTCCACTCTACTGCTACTTCTATCTCATCAATTTCATACATGTAAAAGTTTGCTTAAATTGTAAAGTACTACAATTCCTGACAAACACATTCTCAAACATAAAAGGTATTTATCTAAGCTTATCATTTTGGTTTAAATCAGAAAAAGACATCTCCCAATCATAACATACAAATACAATTCCATTCACACACATACACTCCATATTTACAATAAGTTTTAAAATACAATTTCATAAAAACAGTTCAGCTCGCCAACATTAGCAACTTCTACCTCAAACTTTGTTTTTCTGTTACATCTTAAATTAAAATAAATATAAAATAACTTAAATAGAGAACAGGTTTTGTGGACACAAGTTTAAAACTATGCTATTAGGGTGTGTAATTATCATTATATCTACCTACTACACAAGACATATAGTTATTACATATATAACTGGCATATTTAAACGTAGAGCATAGTTCCGTTACTTTCATAGGAGGGTTATCAGTCAGAACACAAGCATTTTGGTTGGTTTAGCGAAGAACACAAGTTACTGGATACCTGTTTAACTTTGAAAGATTATGTAGACATTGCATTCTAATGTGGACTATCATCAAAATTCAAATGTTTCATCTGCCATGTCTATTGCCCATCGGAACTTATCTCTCTGGGTCTTATTGTAAACTTTCTCTATAGGAACTTCCCACTTTTTGCACCTGAAACATAAATATATCTATATTTTAAAACAAGAAGTAAAATAAATTCACAATGTTATTGTATACACAAGTTGATAACATCTAACTCCACATTAAAACGATGTCAGAAGGTTAATTTGGTATTTTAAAAAATCCTTTAAAATTTTCAACCAACGAGGAAGCTGCCATATTTATCATATTTGTGACATCACTACTATTCAGGTTCCATTGAACATAATTATAAACACAACTTATCTATACATCAGATTGAAAGAAAATAACCTTTCCACAGTTGAGAGAGTCAGATAAATTTAAGTATTTTTTTTTAGATGTAAACATAAATTGTCAAAGTTACTGTACACCATATTAAAATAATGAGATTAGGATTGCCATTGACAACTATGCATGTTTTCAGGTACTTACCAGGCCACTGAGATTCTGGGGTCCAAATAATTCAGTTTGGAAGTGCCTAAGGCTATTTCTTTGTTCTCGTCCTGTAAATAGAGATAAATAAATCAAATTTAATTCATTGTATAATAATCTTTTTCTAGTTTTAATTTACATGTATAATGCTGTATGTAAGATAAAAAAAAAATACTATACAAGTGAAGATGTTCCTTGGTAATAGTTGGGTATATATTTGTTTGTAAAATTTTAACAGAAACACTGGTAATTGAGCCTGGAACCTCTTACACAATAAATCACTCTTTTAGCAATCTACATAAAAGGTGTTCCAGAAGAGGTTATATATCTTGGTCAAAGGAAGCAGTGTTCTTCTCCCCCTCCCCCAAAGCCTTATAGCATCATGGTTATGTGCTGCTATAATTCTTGAAGTTATCTGACTTGATTTTTTTATAGATTGAGTTAAGGATGCGATGCTTATAATTTATAGATACAAGATGGTATTTCAAATTTCCCTGTTTGTCATGATGCTATAAGAAATATCTGGAAGAGGAGAACACTGACTCGTCTAATTTTGAATCATTCCTTTATACACCTTTCTTATAACATCATTATTATCTTATCTGTAGCCTGCATTTTACATATATCCAATTGTGTATCATTAAATATCTTTCTGATAATATCATTAATACCTTATCTGTAGCCTGCACTTCCAATTTAGTTAATTGTTCTTCTAATCTTTCAACTGTCTTTTTCTTTTTCTCTATATTTCTGTAACACAAAGTATAATTGATATTGTATTATTATTGAATTCAAAAAGATTTTAGTTATATAAAATGTTCTAATTTTTAAGCATCAATTTTATTTCATCAATCATGAACCTACAATACTTCTTCAACAAGAGCTAAATTTAAAAGAAATTGTAGTTTCATTTGAAATTTGAGTTGCTGTATCTAATTATAAATATGCTGAACATCAGTGATCTTGCTAGTGCACGTTATTTTTCTCATTTACACAAAAATGGTTGTATTTCCATGTCCCTAGTTGGGGACAATAAAAAAAATGACGATTTTAAAAGGTATTTAAACTAGATGTTAAAATTATGAAAAGAAATGTGGAGGTTAGTGAAAAAAACGTTTTTGGCACTACATGAATAAGGCTAGGGGATTCCAAATATCTGACACAAAGTAAAAAACAAAAGAATAGATAACTTCCTTAAATGTTGCTATATAAAGAACACCTGCTCAGAATTTTTTTTAAGCCCCTGATGTTAATATTTGGTAACAATGTGTTAACAGGTTGCTGTAATGCTTACTGTTTAGCCTTTTCAGATTTCATGGCTTTATAATCAGCCTTAGCATCTTTCACTCCTTTCTTAGCTTCTTTGATGGCATCTTTCTTGGCAGTAATCTACAGGAAACAAATTTATAGTAAAATATAGCAAAGATTGAGAAGGTGGTGAATATTTTTTGGTTAAGTATATAGAAAAGTAAAATCTATAGTATGCACTTGAAAATCATGTAAAATATATGCATCCAAGATTTTTTTTACATGTTCAATACTAACTTCTTACTAAATATATATATGAATGTTTTTTTTCAATGATTTTCTATGTATACATATACATTCTAATTTGTAGCTATACTTACAGATTATCCTTGATGCTCAACAAGATAAATTTTCTTGCTTGAATTAGTACGTTGAAAGTGAGAAAAGCAATCTGGTTGAGATGACCAATGATAATCTGTTTATCGCAATTTTTCCTATGACGATGTTGTCAATTTCATTAGCAATGCCATGTGCCCCCTTATTTTCTGGCGATTTCATATCACTGGACTCCGCTCAGAAAGAAAATGATCAGTCAGCAAGATCCAAGGAATATTTTGTGAAAAAGTCATAATACGAGATACTGACAGACAAGTGCAACTACATGAACATTTTTATACATTGAACAAACTATTTGTTTGCTCATCCTACCATATGCCTATCTTTGATGAAAAAGCAGCAAATACAAATGTATATGGCTTGTCATGGCTAGGCACGTAACTAACAGCTATCAGCATCCACATTAAATTTCTGTCTTCAAAGATCACCTAGATGTTCAACCTTCTACTGTTTACTAACCTTATTCTGCATGTTTTCCATTTGTTTGTCAAAGTTTTTAGGTGCTGCACGTTGATGGTTACACAATACAGCCACAGCTCTGTTAGCTCTGTTATATGACAGTAATTTAGCAGGAATAGGATCATCAGCTACAAATTCAAATATATAACAGTAGAATAAAAACGTTTTCACCACAAAGTTTTCTTTACAACATGAAAGTATTATAGCACTACACTGTTTGAAAATCTATTTCATTTTATATTTATTTTCAATAATTCTTTATAATTGACAAGATTTCTTCAAAAATTACTTCTTCACAATGTTTAACTCTGAATTAACTTAAAACATTACCAGAAGGTACATCTTCTCTGAAAAAAAGACTAGAAAAGTATTTTGGAGTTTCTCACATATACCATTACCCAATATATCATTCAATTAGCTAATGTATATTCAGAAATTATTGTGATGTTTTATAGTTGCAAAAAATGTGATAAATAATAATCACAATAATTTAAACTCAAAATTTGATTTTTTTAAAATTTTAATTATAATTTTTTTTCTCAATATCACAAACAATAAAATACCATTTTTGTCTAAAATAATAAAATTGCAATAATAAATGCACACAATAATTTCTATTTTTTTCAGAATTCTAGTTTATAATGATGACTTAATGTTAATACTTACGATCTGTCAACAATTTCAGCTGTTCTTGTAATGTTTTAGAAGCATTGAAAGTACGGAAGACTTTGGCTGTCAAACCGTCCATCAAGTCATGTAAATGTTTGTTTAGAATTCCAGTCTAAAAAATAAAAACAGTAATTTTCACTACAAAGTATGATGGATAAACAGTAATTTTTACTACCAAGTATGATGGATAAACAGTAATTTTTACTACCAAGTATGATGGATAAACAGTCATTTTTACTTCCAAGTATGATGGATAAAAAGTCATTTTTACTACCAAGTATGATGGATGAACAGTCATTTTTACTACCAAGTATGATGGATGAACAGTCATTTTTACTACCAAGTATGATGGATGAACAGTCATTTTTACTACCAAGTATGATGGATAAAGTCATTTTTACTACCAAGTGTGATGGATAAACAGTAATTTTTACTACCAAGTATGATAGATAAACAGTAATTTTTACAACCAAGTATGATGGATAAACAGTCATTTTTACTACCAAGTATGATGGATGAACAGTAATTTTTACAACCAAGTATGATGGATAAACAGTCATTTTTACTACCAAGTGTGATGGATAAACAGTAATTTTTACTACCAAGTATGATGGATAAACAGTAATTTTTACTACCAAGTATGATGGATGAACAGTAATTTTTACTACCAAGTATGATGGATGAACAGTAATTTTTACAACCAAGTATGATGGATAAACAGTCATTTTTACAACCAAGTATGATGGATGAACAGTAATTTTTACAACCAAGTATGATGGATAAACAGTCATTTTTACTACCAAGTGTGATGGATAAACAGTAATTTTTACTACCAAGTATGATGGATAAACAGTAATTTTTACTACCAAGTATGATGGATGAACAGTAATTTTTACTACCAAGTATGATGGATGAACAGTAATTTTTACAACCAAGTATGATGGATAAACAGTCATTTTTACAACCAAGTATGATGGATGAACAGTCATTTTTACTACCAAGTATGATGGATGAACAGTCATTTTTACAACCAAGTATGATGGATAAACAGTAATTTTTACTACCAAGTATGATGGATGAACAGTTATTTTTACTACCAAGTATGATGGATGAACAGTCATTTTTACTACCAAGTATGATGGATAAACAGTCATTTTTACTACCAAGTATGATGGATAAACAGTCATTTTTACAACCAAGTATGATGGATGAACAGTAATTTTTACTACCAAGTATGATGGATAAACAGTAATTTTTACAACCAAGTATGATGGATGAACAGTAATTTTTACTACCAAGTATGATGGATGAACAGTAATTTTTACAACCAAGTATGATGGATAAACAGTCATTTTTACAACCAAGTATGATGGATGAACAGTCATTTTTACTACCAAGTATGATGGATGAACAGTCATTTTTACAACCAAGTATGATGGATAAACAGTAATTTTTACTACCAAGTATGATGGATGAACAGTCATTTTTACAACCAAGTATGATGATTAAACAGTAATTTTTACAACCAAGTATGATGGATAAACAGTAATTTTTACAACCAAGTATGATGGATGAACAGTAATTTTTACTACCAAGTATGATGGATAAACAGTCATTTTTACAACCAAGTATGATGGATGAACAGTAATTTTTACTACCAAGTATGATCAAGTATGATGGATGAACAGTAATTTTTACTACCAAGTATGATGGATGAACAGTCATTTTTACTACAAAGTATGATGGATGAACAGTCATTTTTACTACCAAGTATGATGGATAACAGTCATTTTTACTACCAAGTATGATGGATAAACAGTCATTTTTACTACCAAGTATGATGGATGAACAGTAATTTTTACTACCAAGTATGATGGATAAACAGTAATTTTTACTACCAAGTATGATGGATAACAGTCATTTTTACTACCAAGTATGATGGATAAACAGTCATTTTTACTACCAAGTATGATGGATGAACAGTAATTTTTACTACCAAGTATGATGGATAAACAGTAATTTTTACTACCAAATATGATGGATAAACAGTCATTTTTACTACAAAGTATGATGGATAAACAGTCATTTTTACTACCAAGTATGATGGATAAACAGTCATTTTTACTACAAAGTATGATGGATAAACAGTCATTTTTACTACCAAGTATGATGGATAAACAGTCATTTTTACTACCAAGTATGATGGATAAACAGTAATTTTTACTACAAAGTATGATGGATGAACAGTCATTTTTACTACCAAGTATGATGGATAAACAGTCATTTTTACTACCAAGTATGATGGATAAACAGTCATTTTTACTACCAAGTATGATGGATAAACAGTAATTTTTACAACCAAGTATGATGGATAATCTGGTATGAATGACAAAAGACAAGAGTAATCTATATAAATGCAATTATAAAGAAGTTCTTTTTATGATCGTTATGATATAGGACAGTGAAATATTTCATAATGATGTTCAGTGGTTGTCCTTTTTTGATTTGGTTGATAATGTTTCTTGGTTCTCATTTTTTACATAGATGTATGTTTTCCTGTTTAAAGGGTTTTACTCTAGTCATTTTATGGGGCACTTTATGGCTTGCTGTTCTGTGTGAGCCAGGGCTTCATGTTGAAGACTGTACTGTGACCTATAATGTTTTTTATTGTGACTTGGATGGAATTTTGCCTCATTGGCACTTATCCCACATCTTCTTATATCTATGCTGTAGTCTTCATAAACTGCTTTCTACTTTAAATAGTACATGTACCCTAAACTAACAGTAAGTAACTTACATTTAATCTGTCAAATATATCATCTCCTGGCTGTTTGTTCTCCATGAACAATGACAAATTCTTGAACACTCTCTTTTCTATTGGTAATCTGTTATAGTATCTGATGGAATCTTTACCAAGGAAGTCAAACTCCACCACAAATTCTTGATCATCATATTTCTCATGGAGTTTTAGATGTTCTACACGAAGTGAACAGCAACCTACAGTGTCTGCTGTTTCTCCTTCTTCCTTTTCATTACCAGCTCTCAGGGCAAGCTAATAAAATAACCAATTGAGCATTAACATTATTACACAAGAACATTGTTATGTTTTATATTCTGATAATTGAAAAATGTATCATACAATGTATAATATTAAAATAATTCAAATTTTATATACAAGTAATACTTCTTCAACATTTTAATTTGCATATTAACTATTTTACTTTCGAACAGGGCCTTTGAATTTATTCCCTATTTTACTAAACCAAAAAGTGAAGTAAGTACATACAATTTTTTACCTTATCAATAAAATACATAGCTACAGATCTCTGTCTGATTCTCATCTCTTTAGATTTCCAGTCGTTTCTATATCCCTCCCTTATCTGGTCAACACATTTGTACAAGTTTCTGGCAGTTTCATATTTCTGCCAATCTTTTTCTCCCTACAATAACAAAACAAATCATAAATATTGTTAGTTTTTAGAGCTTCTATCTTTTACTTCAAAATATATCACATGAGAATCTTTATTCTTCCGTCTTTTTATTAAGGATTAAGGCCTGTAAATATTGTCTTTTCCACTTAACATCTATATAATTATTACATGAAAAGCATTTATTCTGCAAGTAGTGTTGACACTTGGGTACAAATCTCCAAATAAATTACTATTATAGGCAATTGTGCAATTTAAATCTGTAGGTTCTATGCATTTTAAACTTACCTTGAGTCTAGATGCTGCATTTAACATGACATATTTAGTTTGCCCTTGAATACTTTCAGTCCAGCTAGCCAACCATGACACAGTATTGTCATGTCTAACTTCTTTCCACTTATGCCCTGGAGGTGGTTTTGGTATTTCAGAGTTCCTTAAAAATAATCAAACACTTAGAATTAATTCATCCAATACCAACACAGATTGAAATAAACTAAGTCATGTGACAAGTAGTTAAAAGTGAAAAAATAAAGCAAAAACATTTTGGAGTTGAAGGAAATATAGATGTCATAAGCGCTTCAGGGATTAGTATGTGAATAAGTTACATATTTGTGGAGTAAAAAAAATAAAGAATCAAATTATGTATAACTTTGTTCTTATGTTGAACTGTTATACCACTGTCCCAGGTTAGGGGGAGGGTTGGGATCCCAATAACATGTTTAACCCCGCCACATTATTTATGTATGTGCCTGTCCCAAGTCAGGAGCCTGTAATTCAGTTGTTGATGTTTGTTTAAGTGTTACATATTTGTTTTTTTGTTCATTTTTTTTTAAATAAGGCCGTTAGTTATCTTGTTTGAATTGTTTTACATTGTCATATCGGGGCCTTTTATAGCTGACTATGGGGTATGGGCTTTGCTCATTGTTGAAGGCCGTACGGTGACCTATAGTTGTTAACGTCTGTGTCTTTTTGGTCTTGTGTGGACAGTTGTCTCATTGGCAATCATACCACATCTTCTTCTTTATATTATGTACTTGAAAAAGAATCTTTTATTTTTTCGAGATAGTAAACTGCCACTCTGTCTTACAGCCCCAACAAGTCAAAAAAAACAACAGCCACAGCAATATGGAATTTCTGTTCTGATTTTAAACTTCCCATTAAATGAGGGGACATATCTATTAAATGCAACTTATTATAAAATTTTCTTCAACATGCAGAACTTGAGATAACTCTTTCCAATTACAGTAAGTACTGATATTAATGAACTGTACTTACTTGCTGCAATTAATGATGACATCTCGTGGCAAAACTCTTTTCTTTAACATGCCCTGTTTTGGATGGTCACCACGACCTCTGAATAGACTTGGAGGTTCTATTCTGAAATTACCTATCTTTTCCTTGTGTCCATCCATAGTACATGTACCATATTCTAATAGAATTTCTTCATTTCTCTTTTTTATCACCTATAAAAAATATTTAACCTAAATATATGCATTCAAGTTTTCAAAGTTGTAAATTTACCCTACAAAAATGAAAAAGAAGATAAATTCAAATCTGGCACTTTTGATTGTTCAAGAAAATAGACATGTGATTTGTAATTTCAAATTAGCTTACAGAAGTATATATCTATAATTGCAATAGATGTAATTCATATGATCGCTGATATTTAAAATTGTTGTACAAAAAATTGATTGATTTTTTTTATGCTAAACTTTGTTTGGAAAAATAAAAAAATTACAATAACAAGAAACTGTGTTTACCAGTTTTTCTTCCTTAGTCATAGCTTTTCTCTCCTCAGTTTTCCTTTTAAAGTAAGCATCAATCTCCTTGAAATCACACTTTTTCAAGTCTCGGAGTTTTTCTTTTTCTTTAGATGTCATAACCTAAATTTAAGACAAAATAACATTATTACATCATACAGATAACTTAAATCCCATATCAAACTAGGATCAAACAAGACTTTCATTTTGAAATGTACAATCTGGTTTCTTTTTACATTACAATGGTATTTACCAGATATTTGTTAAAGTATTCTCAGTGCTCTGGTTGCAAATACTACATCTATGAAGTTGATATTAAAAGATCTAAAGTATGGAGAAGGTAGACGAAATAGTAAATATTTCAGGAGAAAGGAAAGTGGAAATCAGTGAACAAAATAATGCAAAAATAGAGTTGATTAAAGGTAATCTTGGCTAAAACTGACATAAAAATAGGTAATTTAGGTCAGATATTTTGAACGAGTACTATATTTAATCACTTTTTGTTTTGTTTTTATATTTTCCATAAAATTCCAGCTTGTTAGTTAAACTTTGTTATAACAGTTGTAAAGAGATATGTTAATGTATTTTTGAAAATTCTGTAAATTTAAGATTGAGTGTTATGTTTTATATCAGTTGTTAACCAGATGCTCCGCAGGGCGTAGCTTTATACGACCGCAGAGGTTGAACCCTGAACGGTTGGGGCAAGTATGGACACAACATTCAAGCTGGATTCCGCTCTAAATTTGGATTGTGATTAAATAGTTGACACAGCATAGGTTTCTGACACAGAATGAATGTATTCTAATGAACTTAAAATTTTTGTTTTCTCTTAGAGCAATTCACTATGCTGTTGAATATTAATCCTCTCAAAAAAATGTTTGAAGAAATTTTCTTTTTATTTATGAAAATTCAAATGAGAAAAATTGAACCCAATTTTTTAATCACATCCCCCTTTCCCTTATTCCAAAAATTATTTCAATTAAAATATTCTAATGGAGTTTGCAACAATTACTACTCATTTAAATACATCATAAAATATTAAGATGTAAAAAAACTGCTTGTTATCACTGAATGGTAAAGATTATTTAAATTTATCAGTTGGTAGTAAAAAGTGAATATACATTGTATATTGTATATAACAAAGATTTAAGTTGATTCTGGACAAAGAAAGATAATCCAATTAAAAAAAATTCTTGCAGATATTTCTTGCTTACTATACTGGACAAAGAAAGATAACTCTTAATTAAAAAAAAAATTGCTATTTCACAATATTGTGAAATTAGATATTTCTTGCCATTGCACAATACTGTGCAATTGAAAAGACTTGCTATTGCACAATACTTAATATAATAATTTTAGATCCTGATTTGGACCAACTTGAAAACTGGGCCCATAATCAAAAATCTAAGTACATGTTTAGATTCAGCATATCAAAGAGGCCCAAGAATTTAATTTTTGTTAAAATCAAACTTAGTTTAATTTTGGACCCTTTGCACTTTAATTTAGACCAATTTTAAAACTGGACCAAAAATGAAGAATCTACATACACAGTAAGATTTGGCATATCAAAGAACCCCAATTATTCAATTTTTGATGAAATCAAACAATGTTTAATTTTGGACCTCGATTTGGGCCAACTTGAAAACTGGGCCAATAATCAAAAATCTAAGTACATTTTTAGATTCAGCATATCAAAGAACCCCAAGGTTTCAATTTTTGTTAAAATCAAACTAAGTTTAATTTTGGACCCTTTGGACCTTAATGTAGACCAATTTGAAAACGGGACCAAAAATTAATAATCTACATACACAGTTAGATTCAGCATATTAAAGAACCCCAATTATTCAATTTTGATGAAATCAAACAAAGTTTAATTTTGGACCCTTTGGGCCCCTTTTTCCTTAACTGTTGGGACCAAAACTCTCAAAATCAATACCAACCTTCCTTTTATAGTCATAAACCTTGTGTTTAAATTTCATAGATTTCTATTTACTTATACTAACGCTATGGTGCGAAAACCAAGAAAAATGCTTATTTGGGTCCCTTTTTGGCCCCTAATTCCTAAACTGTTGGGACCGAAACTCCCAAAATCAATACCAACCTTCATTTTGTGGTCATAAACATTGTGTTTAAATTTCATTGATTTCTATTTACTTTAACTAAAGTTATTGTGCGAAAACCAAGAATAATGCTTATTTGGGCCCTTTTTTGGCCCCTAATTCCTAAACTGTTGAAACCAAAACTCCCAAAATCAATCCCAACCTTTCTTTTGTGGTCATAAACCTTGTGTCAAAATTTCATAGATTTCTATTAACTTAAACTAAAGTTATAGTGCGAAAACCAAGAAAATGCTTATTTGGGCCCTTTTTGGCCCCTAATTCCTAAAATGTTGGGACCAAAACTCCCAAAATCAATACCAGCCTTCCTTTTGTGGTCATAAACCTTGTGTTAAAATTTCATAGATTTCTATTCACTTTTACTAAAGTTAGAGTGCGAAAACTAAAAGTATTCGGACGACGACGACGACGCCGACGACGACGACGCCAACGTGATAGCAATATACGACGAAAATTTTTTCTAAATTTGCGGTCGTATAAAAATGATTTGGTGTTCTATTTTCGTTCTTTCTTACCTTTGTCCAATCCTTCATGAAGTTTTTATTGAAGACGTCCCTGGTTGTGTAGTCATGATCTAACATTCTACCATAAAATGTAGCTACTTCTTCTGCTTCTTCACTTAGCTTCATAGGCTTTCCTATCAATGGTAAATAAGTTCTCAATATAATAGCAGTGTTTATTTACTTTCTGTTACAATATGTGTAATACGGATAAAATTGTAGTTTTTCCATTACACAACGATTAATATAAAAGTAAGAAGATGTGGTATGATTGCAAATAATACAACTCTCCACAAAAAAACCAAATGACATAGATAAGTTTGATCGTTTTCTATTCTACTTCTTTGTGCAGATACTGTAAGCTAGTACAAGTCTGATATTTTTCACACATAATAAACTATACCAAGTGCCTTATTTTGTTTATCCAGACAATAATATAGGGTTATTGCATGAATATTGGGGAATATTTTCCCCGAGTAGAATTCTATATTGCACCAGCTTGCAAGTGCAATATATGTTCTACGAGGGACATTATTCATGCAATAACCCTTTTGTATAGCAATATAATATTTGAAAGTAAAAATTGGTTTACACTAAGATTTTGTTGTTGATGACGTCATGAATTTTGAAGATTTATTGCACTAGTCGATATTGGAATTTTGCACGCTAACTTTTGGTTACTTTCTGTGTGAAATATTATATAGCTATGCAATAATAACATTTCCCTACCATCATAATAAAAGTGAACATCATCAGGCAGAGGTTCATATTCAGGTGCAAATACAACTCCTTTGTGTTCCAAAAAGTTCCATTTAACACCATCTGCTCTTCTCTCCTCCTCCCACCTGTAACAAGTTCAAATATGTTTATTTCAGATATTGATTCATTTAATAAATGTTGTTCATGAAAATTTTGATTGTGTTAAGTGTAGTATTGCAAAAAAAAAAGAAAAATGGACAAGAAAAAATACAGATTTAAATTAAATGAATAGACAACATAGGTGGATCCAGGGGGGACCCCCCCCCCCTTTTTGTGGGAAAAATTTGATTGATTATATAGGGAATCATTGAAGCATGACTGGAGCAGCCCCCCCCCCCCCCCCCCTTAGGAAAAGTTCTGGATCCACCACTGGACAATGGGGTGCTATAATGTAATGAAAAGAGAATAATGAACCCCCAAAATATTGGCTAATCTGGTTTTCAGTATTTTTCTTTGTTTGCGAACTTTCTAAGCATAGTAAGCAAATATATATTTCATGCAGCTTCATGATTCTTCATACAACAAACAGACCTGTAATAATTATATAATTTAATAGTTGTACAATCAAGTATACAAATGCATTGCTATTTGAATAAGGCATACCATTTCCAAACCTCCTGCTTTTCCTCTTCCCCTTTCTTCTTTTTCTTTTTTGGAGATGTAACTTCTTGTTTAACTACATTTTTTACTTTCTTTTTCTTTTTCTGTAATAAAATTAGTCATTTAGATAGCCGATACATGTATTACCAATTAAAATATATAGTTTCTAAAGTTTGTCATAATACTGAGGGTGAATATTCAAGTGTCAAGTTCATTTGATAATGAAACATTCCAATATTAGTTTTACAAAGCCTCTATATATGCTACTATGTAACTGCTGATGGCATCTTAGACCCTGTTTACACTTGTATGAAATTAAATCGATCTTAAAAAGTTTAATACCAGTTTGCTTTTACTTTTGCACAAGCAAAATCGATCTTATTTAATCCAGTGCGTTTACATCACAACATAAAAAGAACCGGTCTGACAAAATTACCTTATATTTAATAACAAATAAATCCTAAAAATAGAATATTAATGGAAATTCTGCATCTCGCACACTGCAAAATGATATAAAAAATAGTTTGCTCATTGGGGTTTCATAAGGATTTGATAATTATTATTTTGGTGCATACATCACAAGTCATTAAACAAAGACATGTGTGTAGACTATCGCTAAATATGAATGGTCAATGCGTTTGAAGATGAGGATTTGCAGCAAAGTAATAGAACTTATTGATTTAGAAGATAAATTTCAGCAGGATCTATGTTTACTTTTCTTATTCTATTCATCATTTTGAAACACACAAGTTTTTGCCGCCCAACAGGGTCAGATTTATTTTAATATCTTAATATAACAAGATTTATTTTAATATCTAAATATAACATTCATCTGAAAAAAGATGGATCACGATCAATCTAAGCGTTTACACTTGAAGAAAGATCGATTCATATAAGATCAATCATTTTAAACCCCCTCTAAACTCTAAAGGTATACTTTTTAAGTCTGATTGAAGATTGATCTTTTCCGTTTACATTTGACTAAAGATAGATCTCAAAAAGATACTTACCAATGGTTTCTCCTCCTCTGAGTCATCATCATAATTAGAGGATTTCCTTTTCTTTGGTTTTTTAGAATCTTTTTCTTTCTTTACTTTCTTTGCACTTTCCATTCTGAAAATATCAATTTTTTGACTAGTCTTGAAGAATGTTTATTGTCTATAAGAAATCCAAAGACGAAAGCTACACACCAGGTGGTTTTGTATTTCTAGCAATAGAACAACTTTAAAGGTTTTTAAAAGGGCACATAAACACAGGTATTTCTGAATGGCAAATAAGCATGATTAAGACTGCAATATTGCAATTTCATTAGCACACAGCATAAAATTAGATGTGGTATGACAACAATCCAACAGTCCAAATTATAGGTCAGTGTATTGCCATCAACTGTGAGGAAATCCCACAAGGTATAATCAGTTATAAAACGTGACAAAATATGAAATAGACCACTTTAGAGTTCATCCTTCACCAGAAAAAACTGGTCAATTATGCACACCTTTGTGATGTCATTTACCAGATAGAGGGGGTCGCCTGTATCCCTTCACTATTAACGTTCATCAAGCGTCTTAGTGATCGTCATTGTGCATAATAAACAAGAAATAGTAGGTGTTTTGTAGGAACTTATTCATAATTCCCTACTGACAGCAGTGCTGATTGTCCATTATGAGAATTCAATTTGCCGCATACACATGTAATTCGTACAATATAGATCTATAGTTTTCCAACCACTCCCTCAACATTGGAACGGAAGTGACGACGCACCTAATCACACAAATGATGTTCACTAAAACCAGAGTTTTTGACGAAAATGCATCGAACTGAAAGTTGTCTATTCAAACAAATTACACAACAATTTTTGTAATTATGTTCCTCAGACCTTGTACTCCTGTAAACAATGAGAGAAAAATTCCATGTGATTTTGTAGGTATTGAAGACCCAAACATGTCAAACAAAAAATACCTACCTGGCTGAAAGTGGCTGATCATCTTCATCGTCAGATTCAGGTTGTTCTCTCTTTACTGGCTTCTCTTGTTTTATTCTTTTAGACTGTCAACGACAAAAAAGAGTAAGTCTTTCATTTTTGTACTGATTATGAATAAATAGCAGAGGTGTGGAAATGCTATGCCCGACTCGCCCGACTCGTACATTTGAACAACCGGACAAGTAATTATTTTTGTCTTGGTTGCCCGTGGACAAGTAAAAAAATACACAAGACAAAGTTCAAATCCAACAAAAACATAAAATTAATTTCAAAACGTATAGAGATGTTTAATTTATGTAAGAGAAACCAATGTTCAGCAAGTAAAAACATCAATGTTCATGACGATAAATATTACATGATACCAGAAATAGATCGATTACCAAAATAAATAAAAATAAGTATGCGAACCCGAGTCACGTAACATTGCATTGGCTTTGTCCATTGACCCGGGATCGTCGATTAGGTTTTATCCGTCATTTGCCGGAAGTGTCATTTCTTTTAATTTTGTATCGAGATTCAGATTGATAAATACTTAATAAAAAGCTGGGCAAGCAAGACAAAAAGAGTCATGAGTCGAGTAGAAAACCTCAAATGCAAATGGAGGACACAGAGTATTTAAAAAATAAAAACGGAAGCGAGAATTTCAGACATCGTGGATATCAGATTGCCCCTGGCTATCTATGGAAATTCGGAAAAATAAATTAAGTTTTTGTCTTATTTTATAATAGATGAAAGGTCAACATTATTTTTTGTCAAAGTGGTAAAAAGAAGGGACGCTTTAATTGCCCATCAAGACAATAATCAATAATCAAGAAAAAAACAAGTGTGTCAGTTGAGAGAAACACCACAAAATCAATAGTTTTATCTATTATTTATAGTTTACATTTCTTCAAATTATCAGTCACTCTCCTCAAATTTAGTATATGTACCGTACCTACTGGCTACAATTTTTATCAAAACTGCTGCAAAATTGACATTTACATGTCATTTCATTGGTTGGTTTGCTGTTAGGTTTCTGTCCCATTGATGTTAACCCATTTCCTACTTTCCTATTTTTTTTACACATATAAACAAATGGATGATGCACAACAGTGCGAAGTAAGAATCATATATTAGCTAACAAGAAATACTTCAATATTTATTGAGATCATCAGGGCAAGTAAATATTTTTCCGGACAAGTAAAATGTTAGGTTTCACTTGCCCAGGGACAAGTGCTCACAACAAATATTTCCACACCCCTGAATAGTAAAGACCAATGAACACAATTGAATTGACTTGAATAGTCAGTTCACAAAAAATAAAAAAATATTACTTTTAAAAGCTCCTCTTCTTCGTAAAATTAAAAAGATCCTATTTATACAATGTACATGTATATCCTGAAAAATTTGAAAGATTAACATTATTATTTTACTTACCAAAGGTACATCATCTACATCTATATCTTCATCATCATCACTCAATGTTTCTTCCTTTGGAGCTTTAGTTGGAGACATCTTTACAGGGGATGCTGGTTCACTTTTGATATCTACTTCCATAGTCTCTTTCTGGATGTCCTCATTGGGTTCTTCTTTGATATTATCATATTCTTTCTTCCTCTCTACTCTGTTCTCTTTATCTTCTTTTTGTCTTTCTTTCTCTCTATGCTCCTTGTGTTTGCTAGGGGAACCATCCCTATGTTTTTCAGCAGAGCTACTGCTTGATCTATGCTTGTCACCTGAGCTACTACTTGACTTGTGCTTGTCACCAGAACTGCTACTTGACTTGTGCTTGTCACCAGAACTGCTACTTGACTTATGTTTATCACCAGAACTACTTCCGGATTTGTGTTTGTCACTTGAACTGCTACTTGACTTACTAGAACTTTCTTTTTTATCTTTGCTAGAACTAGATGATGAGCTCTGTGACTTGTCCTTGGAATGACTGGAGCTTGAGCTGTGTCCTTCCCTATGCTTACTACTTGAGCTACTACTGCCCCCTTCCTTATGTTTACTACTAGAGCTGCTGCTACTATGTTTATTTGAAGAGCTTGATGAGCTCCCTTCCTTGCTTTTGCTACTACTTGAGCTATGTCCATCACGATGCTTGCTACTAGAAGAACTCCCATCTTTGTGTTTGCTGCTGCTGCTGTGCTTACTGGAGCTTGAACCATCTTTATGCTTTGACGAACTATGGGATGAGGAATGCTTTGACCCAGAGGAACTATGGTGTCCTTCACTTTTCCTAGAAGAGTTATGGTTGCTCAAATGTCCATTCTGTTTCGACTCATCAATATGGTTCACACTGCTGGAATCTTCATGTAATTTAGCTTTCATTTCAGCAACTGTGAAGATAACAAATCAAACAAATAATTCAAATGAAATTATTTTTTGTACATTGAACATGCTGAAAATTGTTCTGAACTGGAGCAAAATCAAATAATTTTACAAGTTGTACATAGTTTGTTATGGAATTTTGACTTGGTGACTTGCAAATTCTAAAAAATATTTTGATATTTTCTTAACCCTTTCACCTACAAATCCTGGTTTCCTGTGATTCACGCTTCTAATAGCTGATAATGAGTCCAGGTTTATACTCGGATCTGAAAACATCTTTTGCATTTCCCACTTAAAGGGAAACTTCGCAAAAAAATTAAAAAATTGATATTATGTTCATTCTGTATAAAAATGCTCAAATTCATAGATATTAAAGTTTTATTCTGCTAGATAAGAGACAACCACCGATTTTAAATTTAGAGTATCAATTCTTTGCGGTCGGTCATTTTGTTACCTTGTCCGATTTGCACACATATGTCTAAGGACCAAAACAATAGTAACCCAATGTAGTCGTAATTGCGTGTCGATATCTTGTCAATCGTACGGTTGTTTTATCCGACTAGTTAACTAAGTTGATACGGAAAGTCTTCTTATCTTTTTTTTTAATAACCATGTTCGATGTCATGATCTGTTATTTTTAACAATAATGATATAATATTGGAATTAGTTAAAAAGTAAAAATTTCAAATCATAAATAAGTGTTCCGTGAAACTTGAATTGTTTTCGGAAATCTAATTAGTTCATAATTCATTTATGTAATAAACTTTATTCAAATAAATAAGGATCTTCGCTCCACTGATCACCCGCAAAGCTATTGCAGGGGGTGTGAGGTGACACGTCCAGGTATTCAAGCGATTTCCTGTCGAGCTTGCAAATTCATGCATCGTTTCACTTCTTAGGGTATTGATCAGTGTACACGACTGATAACTTATAACTCTCCATTTTGAACTATTAGGTGTATAATATGCATCTCTATCTTGCGTGTCCGAAAGTGATATGATATACTAGTCATTACTAAACTCATACGCTTGTTTATGGATAACATTTCTGGTGTAAAGAAAATTATTTATAACAATATGAATAATACCTAAAAATAAACAACAGATTTGATGAAATAAAAATCTATATACATATTTTTTCCAAGGGTAAATTTGGTAAAATGTAATTTATACTCGTTGTCAATGGTGAAGGACAGATCAGACCATACCAGAAATATTGATTTAAAAAAAAAGTATGCACTTGTCGACCATTCGTATATAGACGCCTGGATAATAAGTTACGGAACTATAGAGCAAATTCAAATATATACATGTATACATTGTACGTAACATAAGAAAGAAACATACATTTAGTGTAAATTGGGGTAAAAGTTTTGTTAATAGACTAGTCCACGTATGCCAACAGTATGTAATCATCAAATGTCGAAAGTCTATTGTATACCAAAAGAAGAAGAAGAGATTTAAATACAGGTCGATATATAACTTTCTTTGGCTCATCGAAGTTATGGACATTTATATATCAATAAGATTGTTCTCGAACAAAGGAAGAAATTCGTCATCATCACAATTGTTCCCACATGCATGTAATATGTACGCAACTGGACGTACACTAATAATCCCTAAGGGATGTCGGGATTTATTTTCTTTCTTGATATTAAATTACAGCAATCTAAAGAACAAACTGCTTGTCCGCTTTAGGGGTATTCTTGCCAGTTGAAACAGACTTATAATTACATTAAACAATAGGAAAAGATGACATTAAATTTGTTCTGTTTTTTTTTTATACATCGTTGGTCAAATAGCTTAAGTATTATATATAGTTGGGCCCGATATAGTTACGGTGTGAGACGAAGACTCTTTTGTTAAGGACATTCCCGATTATGTACACGTGAAAAGCATATAATTTCGTAAATTTCGATTCCATTCCAAAAAGATTCTTAAATTTTCTGTCAATTTTTTAAAACATCTTTTTTCAAATATCTGAAGTATTCGAGCGTTGTGAAATTTGAATTATTTTGATGAGAACATGTATACAAAAGTCGTCGATGCGCTTTAAATCGCGTTAATAGATGGTTAACGAACAAGACTTAAATGAGATATTTTCACTCCTGGCATGCATCAAAGACTTAAACTACGTCACATAAGTCAGGAAGTTTCAAGTTATAAAATTAATAATTCCCAATTTTCTTCTTTATTAGATTTCATATCAAAATAAAACTTGGTGAATGTGTTTTTTATGGTTTTATGAACATAATAAGATGAAAAGTGAAAAATCGCAAATTATCCCTTTAAATAGTGAAACACAAGTTATCTTTCTTTGATTAATACCCAGATAATAGAATTTTAAATTACTAAACTTTTTTAAAGAATATTTTTAAAGCATTGAAGCCAGACTAGTATATTTTTTCGCCATGAAATGCCATTTTATGTACAAAAACACTTGGAATGGACATCTTTTAATTTGTACAACCTTGAACCCATGATAATTTTTTTAAACTTCTGACAAAAGATGCAGGCATTACAAAATTAAGATTTTGGGTTGAAAAGTCTAAATTTTGAGAATCCCAGCTTTTTAATGTCTTTTTTTGATTTTTCAAATTTTAGTGAGAAAAAAATATCATACCACTAACTAAACTGTGTTATGCTGGGTCTCATTGGGGTCTTAGCATGACATGGAATTGACGATTTTTTGTAAGTGGGACACATGAAAGTCAAATTATCGTCCCATGAAACGGGGAATGCAGTCTTGCGAGATACAGCAATATACATAAAAATGAGAATTTCTTGCGTACATGGTGAAATCGGGATATGGGAATCTGACAAAACAGGCGGGATCAGAAACCCCCTTCATGTACATGGTCGTGATGGTGTTAGTGGATAAAATGAAGATAAAAATAAATACAGACAAAATTTGTTTATATTCAATTGCAAATATCTCTCCAAAAACACTTTTTAAGGTCAGAATTATCTTCAAGCAGTTTAAGCAATTTAACTGAGATTTTTTTTTTTTTTTTTGGGGGGGGGGGGGATTCTTTTTTCCTGATCATTATCATCTTCAACTTCAAGATATAAAATATGCAAATATAATATTCCTATTTCATTAATTTGTTTTGATCACCTTTTGACTAATTTAGTTAAGACAAACCACACTTTTTTTTAAACTTTCTACTGGCAAGAAAAATATGACATTTGGACAACATTAAAATCAATCTTTTTTTACTTCTTTTGAAAATATTTTTTTTCTAAATTACTCTTCAAGTACAATACTTGTTTTTAAACATATATGCAAACAGCAAACGATGCCAATATCGACTTACAATTGAAAAGTTCACGCTTGAGTTACCTGCCTTTACAGACTACAGTCTGGACTTAGCCATTTTGTCGATATTCCATAGATATGCAAAAATACTCACCGCTTTGTTGGCTCTCAACAAAATCACCAGCACCCTTCAAATAAAGAAAACAAAGCAATTTTATATCATCTTCAAACATACCAATTACAAAAATTTAACAACCCCCTACTAATGGTTTAATTTTAAGATAAAATCGTCCAAAAAGTCAATGTTTCAAAGTCGGACTTAGAAATTTTGCGGCCATCTTGACTTTGTCATTTTCTCGGTTCTTTGTTCGAATAATTTCTGGTATGTGTACAGAGTAAAAGGCTAAGCGAGAATATAGGAAGACCAAAAATAATTAAAGATATACTTATTCTACATACCTCAAGCATTCCAGGTTGTTCAGTCTCCATCGGAGATTCCATTACGCAGATAGTATTTTTCAATCAGGGTCCACGTTTTATGGCGAAGCAATTTGTGCTGAAACGGCTAAGTCCATAGAATTCAGTCTGCGCATGTTTGAAAACCCCGGATTTAACCACCTGTGATTTTAATTGTAACGCGGGAATTTTAAACGCTATTTAAAAAGCGGGTTGCCTATGGCTAATATATTATAATTATGTCACTTGTGTTATTATATTATCAAGCTTATATTACCGAACATTTAAGATCTTGTAGCACTATAAAGATCTATAAAATACTTGCTTTTTTATTTAAAAATATCTAGATTGGAAGAAGCTGGGAACCGAGTATATCTAGATATAGTTAATATATATAACGAGAATATATATGTTCCAGGAAGAAGATAACCAAGGATTTGTATAGTCTTACTATACAAATCCTTGAGAGAACCAAGTTGTCAGCGGAAAACACTGATTTTTATCAAGTTTTTTGTTAACAAACAAGAGCCACGGATTTGTATAACCTTGTATAGTAGTGAGGAATAATTTATAAACGGTATGATGACAATCCTAGTGAATTAATAATAATATTACTGAATCATTAAGTAATTATCATTGCCTAAAATCGGTCATAATTTATAAAAGTAGGGCCTATAGGTCAAGGTACGACCTTCAACACGGAGCTTAGACTCAAACAGAATGGCAAGCTATAAAGGGCCCCCAAAAAATAGTGTAAAACAATTCAATGCAAAACCAGTATATCAAAGGGACATACAGGGCAAAAACAATAAAAATAATATACATATATATATTTATCAAACTTGATTTTATTTACCCTCCACAATCAATGCATACAATGCAAGCGCTTTACTGTGCATAGACTAAGTGGGTATACAATTCTCTTCCATTATTTATTGACGTCGTAACGTGTATCCCGTTTTAATGCTTTAGATGATAAGAAGTCAGTGTGGTATGAGTGCATATCAATAAACTAATGTCCGGCATTATGACCATAAGGTTCCTGGTACCAACCTTCACTCTTACCTGACACAATAGTGTAACATCAAAACACAGAAAGACACACTATAAATATCAATTAAAATGGCTTAATAGATATAGGAAGATGTGGTATATGCGTGCCAATGAGACAATTATTCATCCAAGTCACAAGTAAAAGGGAAAACCAACGGTATAATCTATATACAAAAACGAGAAATGAGAAACACTTATGAACCACATTAACAAACGACAACTCAGTACTGAACATCAGATTACTGACTTAGGACAGTTGTAAACAATTGAAGCGGAACGTTTGAATGGTACCAAACCTTCGCCCTTATCTGAAACAATAGTGTAACATCCCAACATATAAACCCACACTATCAAATATCAATTGGAATGGCTTAAATCAATAAAAAAACGAAGTCATACAAATGTACATACACTGAACGAACCAACTCAATGAAACGACATATTAACATAACTTACACAAATGAACATACACTGCACGAACGAATAAATTTATAAAGATACGGCAAAACTGCCACAATGCCACAATGCCAATTAAAATTATACGATCTGTTACAGCTATAAGTTTATTGCAGACAATCGTAGGGAAACATTTGAAATTATGGAACGCCATAACTGCCTAAATGTTAATGATCAGCATTATATGCAGTGCTCACAAAATTATATGCAGTGCTCACAACATTATATGCAGTGCTCACAACATTATATGAAGTGGTCACAACATTATATGAAGAGGTCCAAAACATTATATGAAGTGGTCACAACATTATACCACTGCATATAATGTTCTGACCACTTCATATAATGTTTTGACCACTTCAAATAATGTTGGGAGCACTAGCTGCATATAATGTTTGGACCACTTCATATAATGTTGTGAACACTGCATACAATGTTGTGAGCACTGGATATAATGGTGTGAGCACTGCATATAATGACGTGAACACTGCATATAAAAAAAGAAGATGTGGCATGATTGCAAATGAGACAACTATCCACAAAAGACCAAAATGACACAAACATTAACAACTATAGGTCACCGTACGGCCTTAATGCTGATCATCAACACAAGGCAGTCATTGCGTTCTATATGAAATAGTTCAATAACGTAATATATGCGTATAACTTGGCAATGGATTCAAAAAGAAGCATATTGAACATGTCATATGCGTGCCAATAAAACAACGCTCCGTCAAAGTCCTACAAATGTGCAAAAAGTAACCAATTATACTTCAAAGTACGGCCTTCAAGGCTTCAACACGATGCCTTGGCTAACACCTAACAGCAAGCTAAAAAAAGACCCATAAATGACTAGGATAAAGCAATTCAAACAGGAAAGCCATCAGCCTAATCTATATGAAAACACGTATGAACCACATCAACAAAGACAACAAGTGAACAACAGGTGTCCAATATTTAACTTCGAAGTATCATCTGCACTACCTGCATGTACGTTCCATCTGACCAATAAGAATATATCTGTCAGGACTTGCTGGAATAGAGATTCGTACACACCTTAATTTGAAGTTGCAAAGCTTTTAGAACAGTCAAATTTGGAGGAAGAAGTTTGAAATACACATTAAATTTGTAAACTTCCTAAACTGTTAATAAGAGGAGTTTGGTTAAAAATGTCAGACAAGACTATTATATTACTAGAGATCTTGAAACACCCAATTTCTACCTGTTTTTAATGTGTTGCTTATTCTATGTCATCAATATTTTCATACACTCAAATTTCATTCATTGCCCTAGGCTCTAGGTTTAATAGAAATTTAAAAAGATGTTATTGTCGAAGGTCTCTGAATTTTGCTTCTTTATAGATTCGTCTTCAGGACGTTCCGGCATTTAATACCATGAACGGTAATATGTCAAAATATTTCAACCAAATCATCTCAGGAATTTAAACTGATTCATAAGTGCCAACATTCACATTGGTCATCGCCTAATGTTTCGGAAAATTGAAAAGATCTATAATAAAAGGACAATTTAAAATTTGCACACACAAGAAAAAAACATTTCAGAGGCAATATCTCAGTTTTCAGAAATTGAAGAGATACATATATAAAGACATTGACCCTCTTATTAATTCTTAATGATGTAGACATCATAAGAACCATTCAGCTACAGTTTTAATAACTTTTGGATCTGCAGTTTCAGAGAAGATGCTTACCATGAAAGACGACAGATAGACTCTTTGGCAAAATAATTAATATTTAAGATAATTACTAAAAACGGTGAAATGTGTTTAAAATGGACGTTTAATGTGGCTTTAACAACAAAACAGGTTATTACATTTTGCTGGGGTAAATTTTAACAGGAGATAGACCTTGACCTGCTTCAACAATCTCATTTCTCTATTACAGGAGATATACCTTGACCTGCTTCAACAATCTCATCCTCTATTACAGGAGATAGACCTTGACTTGCTTCAACAATCTAATTCCTCTATTACAGAAGTTAGACCTTGATATGCTTCAACAATCTCATTCCTTTATTACAGGAGATAGACCTTAACCTGCTGCAACAATCTCATTCCTCTATTACAGGAGTTAGACCTTGACCTGCTTCAACAATTTCATTCCTCTATTACAGGAGTTAGACCTTGACCTGCTTCAACAATCTCATCCTCTATAACAGGAATTAGACCTTGACCTGCTTCAACAACCTCATTCCTCTATTACAGGAGACCTTGACCTGCTTAAACAATCTCATTCCTCTATTACAGGAGACCTTGACCTGCTTCAACAATCTCATTCCTCTATTACAGGAGTTAGACCTTGACCTGCTTCAACAATCTCATTCCTCTATTACAGGAGATAGACCTTGACCTGCTTCAACAATCTCATTCCTCTATTACAGGAGATAGACCTTGACCTGCTTCAACAATCTCATTCCTCTATTACAGGAGATAGACCTTGACCTGCTTCAACAATCTCATTCCTCTATTACAGGAGTTAGACCTTGACCTGATTCAACAATCTCATTCCTCTATTACAGGAGTTAGACCTTGACCTGCTTCAACAATCTCATTCCTCTATTACAGGAGATAGACCTTGACCTGCTTCAACAATCTCATTCCTCTATTACAGGAGCTAGACCTTGACCTGCTTCAACAATCTCATCCTCTATTACAGGAGATAGACCTTGACCTGCTTCAACAATCTCATTCCTCTATTACAGGAGTTAGACCTTGACCTGCTTCAACAATCTCATTCCTCTATTACAGGAGTTAGACCTTGACCTGCTTCAACAATCTCATCCTCTATTACAGGAGACCTTGACCTGCTTCAACAATCTTATTCCTCTTTTACAGTAGATAGACCTTGGCCTGCTTCAACAATCTCATCCTCTATTACAGGAGACCTTGACCTGCTTCAACAATCTCATCCTCTATTACAGGAGACCTTGACCTGCTTCAACAATCTCATTCCTCTATTACAGTAGTTAGACCTTGACCTGCTTCAACAATCTCATCCTCTATTACAGGAGACCTTGACCTGCTTCAACAATCTTATTCCTCTATTACAGTAGATAGACCTTGGCCTGCTTCAACAATCTCATTCCTCTATTACAGGAGATAGACCTTGGCCTGCTTCACCAATATCATCCTCTATTACAGGAGTTAGACCTTGACCTGCTTCAACAATTTCATTCCTCTATTACAGGAGTTAGACCTTGACCTGCTTCAACAATCTCATTCCTCTATTACAGGAGATAGACCTTGTTTTGACCATACATAAAATATTTGGCACTGGACATTAAGCAATTATCAATCAATCATGTTTTGGAAAAGCAGTCATGTTATTGATGGATCAAGTCCAAGCAAATATTTTTTAAAATTAGATTGATAAGAAACATTCAGATTAGTTTGGCAACATTTGCATGGTCCATTAGTTTCAGTGACGATTTTAAAAATAGTTTATGATGACGGACAGAGGGACAACACTAAGGCTCACATAGTCCTTTAAGCTTTGTGAGCTAAGAAATCATATACAGTTTGCTAATGCACCAAAGTACTTTTAACTACATTATCAGAATAATGAAAAACACGAAAACGATGTTCCTAAAAACACGACATAACACTTAAATTGTTTTCATATTTTTTTGTTCAGAGAATGTTCATTTCATTTAAACAGTGAAAACAGCTGTACAACCAATAATTTATCCTGAACCACATATATATATATGTAATTATTCATGAAATAATGCAGGTATACCAAAGGAATATTCCAATCCATAATAACAAGGTTATGTATGCAGAGTCTGCTTCAAATGTATGTAGCACCTGTCCTGCTGCTCATGCATTGGAGATATAAAGTTTTATTTGATTAAAAGATTATGCAAAATCTACCTCAAATAAGAGCTTTTAGACAGAAGGCTGATTATGTATGCATCTTAATTTATTAAAATGATTCTTAATTTTGTATCAGTTATTGAATTATCATTACTATCGTGTGAAACTGAGGTCTTGACAGGTGACACCTGTCAGCTAGGCATGTCTTAGATGCATGATTCTTTTTATCAGTTGTTGCTTTGAACTAGCTGTTAGATAACTGCGAGTACTCTCAGATCTGTTCTTAGTGTCTTTTTGTTGTCGGGATGTACAAGTACCCGGTCACGTCCATCTGATGAGTTAAGCCTTTTTCAACTGATTTTTATAGTTCGTTCTTATGTTGTACTGTTATACCACTGTCCCAGGTTAGGGGAGGGCTAGGATCCCACTAACATGTTTAACCCCGCCACACTTATTATGTATGTATGTGCCTGCCCCAAGTCAGGAGCCCATAATTCAGTGGTTGTCATTTGGTTTTTGGTTAATATTTATGAACTTAATAGTTTTATCATTAACCACTTTTACACAGATGACTGTCACATAATTTTTTGATATTAACACCTGTGTGCCTATAACTTATAGCGGGACATGGCACAAGACCTGTAAAAGTTGTGCTATCAAAATTTGTCCTTGATTTGAGTTTTCCATATCTTAAGGGGCATAACTTTAGAACAGTAAAAGTGATGCCACCAAATATTCAAAATTGATCTGTGTTTTGTGGTACATGTAATTAGCATTGTGCTTAAGTGTCATGACATTTGGTAGAGGCAAACTAAAGTAAGAGAACAGAACAGGAAAACATTCAGCTATTGTTTCACTTGTAAAGGGCATCATAAACTTATCAATCCTTTAAATAAACTTATTCAACACTGTAATAAGACTATTGAATATTGTTATTATTGATTTTGATATCAGTAAATGAAAAAGGAAACTAAATAGTATTGTTATATACATATACACATTGATTGATTTACAGTTTGTCAATGCCTGGTCTTGGCATTGCACAAGGTCATGTTTTTTCTGACTGTTTATGACATCTTTACTCTAAATCCATTGGATGTTGGATGTGAACGGATTGATAATTTATGATTTTTTTTATTAGTTGTTGATGGCTTTGAACTAGAGGTCAGTAACTGTGAGTACTCTCAGATCTTTCATTAGTGTCTTTTTGTTGTTGGGATGTACAAGTACCTGGCCAAGTCAAGTGTTTTTGTTGGATGAAATTTCTATTTGTATACCTGTAATGAGTTAAGCCTTTATGAATATTGTACTGCTCATGTTGTACTGTTACACACCTGTCCACACAATGTTTAGTGATGTGTTGAGATCCTATTAACATGTTTAACCCTGCCACTTTCTATATGTATGTGCCTGTAAATCAGTGGTTGTTGTTTGTTGATGTGTTACATACTTGTTTTTTAATTCATTTTTTTGTACATATATTAGGCTGTTAGTTTTCTTGTCTGAATTGTTCTACATTTGTCATTTCGGGCCTTTTACAGCTTACCCGACTATGAGGTATGGGCTTTGCTCATTGTTGCTAGCTGTACAATGACCTATAGATGTTAATTTCTGTGTCATTTGGTCTCGTATGGAGAGTTGTCTTATTTGCAATCATACCACATCTTCTTTTTTTATAAATCTTAAAACTAGAATGGTAAAAGTGGACACAACCAATATTCAAACTTGATCTGTGTTTTGTGGTTATAATAAGTAGTTTGTATAAGATTCATATTTGGTTGAGGCTAACTAACTTTAAGAGGATGAAACCAAAAAGTCAACCAAAATTTATTGATTACTAAAACAGACACATGTACTGAAAGAACATTATGTGTTTATATATGTAAAATCATGAGTTGTCTCCTCAATAAATATTGATTGATTGGTAGTTTGTTGCTTAATTTCGAGTGGAAAACCATTTACACATGTTCAGTTTGAGAAAATAATAACAATACTTACAATACTTAGGTCCTGTAATAGGTGCCAGCAAAGATGGAAATTTGCTATTCCAATGGAAAATAAGGGTAAATTAGATAGGGACAGATATTAACCTTGCAACAGGCCATATACAGACCAATCAAATAGTTGTTGCAATGATGCTAATGTGCCAAGCCTTGCATTCTCTTTACACTAGGCATCAGATCTTGCGTCCCAATTTTAACTGGACATTCTATGAATTTATACATCCTGCACAACAAAAAAGATACACCAATTCATCAAGGCTTTAAATGACAATCTGTAATATGCTTCAATGAGATTCAATTTGGCTATATAGATATACGAAGATGTGGTACGAGTGTCAATGTCTCAATTTGTAAAAGAACAACCATTATAGGTCAAAGTACGGTCTTCAACACAGAGCCTTGACTCACACCAAAAGGTAACTAATATAGTACCCCAAAAAGATAAGTATATAACTGAACAGAAATTGTCTCCCTTGTATTTTTAAAAACTTCTCAAAAATTCCTATACCTATTTTCTGGTCAAGAGAACTCAATATATGGAATTTTAGCCATATTTTGCTTTTTATTTATAACATATGAAATATGATATATATATCTATGACAGAGAGCTGAGAAATTAGTCTATGATTTACATCCAAGGTTGGAAAATGGCTAAATTGTTTTGTGATGAAATTATCTCCCCTTGTCACAATTATGTATTTATTTCCACAGAGATTCAAAATTTGCATTAAATTATGGTTCAGATGACATAGATAGCATGACACATTTCACTCTTTAAAAATTTCTGTTTTTAATGCTTTCCTTCATATTTGAACAGGCAGCTATGGTTCCTTGTTGCAAGCCTTGCATCTTTGATGAAGTATTTGACGAAAATATGATCTTCAATTTATGGAAGGTTCAAACGTTCATATGTATTTTACGCAAAGAATCAATGTAGAATAACAAAGCTTGCAGCAAGCTGACATCCAACCAAAAACTATGTGAATTTAGTATTTTATCCTACATCAATATTTTAATGCTGTTCATAATTAAAATTACATGACATCCAGATTTGATACTGATAGGGTAGGGATAGCTTGTCATGCATTCCATCAAAGAAATTGATATCAATATCACACAAACAAAACAATCAATACATTTATCCCCACAATTTTCTTTTCACATTTGTGTTTCATGTTTAAATGGAACCCAAAAAAAGGTACACCCCCCCCCCTTTCCCATGTAACATGTCATGACCAATTACTTATGTTTGTAAATGCAGAAAAAAATGAGTTTAAAACTTTCTCATTAACTTATTTAATGTGCTATGATGCTTTGTGTCACATTTTCAGAGAAATACTAAACTCAAAAGACTCAAAGGCAAAAACAACGGAGGCGTTACACCTAAATTTTTAGAAAATTGTCTCCCTTGAATTCTTTCAAACTTCATAAATATCTGATACTACTACACTTTCTGATCAAGAACCCAATCATATGAAATCCTAGCCATAATGTGTTTTTCTTTTTAATCATATTATATTAAATATGATATATATCTATGACTGAGAGCTGAGAAACTATTCCATCTAAGGTTGGAAAATGTCAAAATTGTAGTGTGATTAAATTATCTCCCTTGTCACAATCTGTATTAAGTTTCACTGGGATTCAAAACTTGCATTAAATAAAAAACATAGATACCATGATTCATTTCACTTTTAAAATTTTCCATTTCATGTGTTTTTAGGCATCATTCTTTTTTTAGTTGATGTTTCTTAAGAATATTTTTGTGAAGTGATGACCAAATTACTAATGCTTGTAAATGCAGAAAAATATGAGTTTAAAACTTTCTCATTAACTTATTTAATATGCAATGATGTGGGACATTTTCACTTAAAAACTAAACAGAAAAGATTCAAAGGCAAAAACAATGGTGGCATTACCTTTAAATTTAAAAAAAAGGTCTCCCTTGAATTCCTTCAAACTTCATCGCATATATACTCATTAACTCTTTTTGATCAAGAAATTAATCATATGGAATCCTAGCTTTAATGTTTTTTCTTTTTAATCCAAATATATTAAATATGATATATGTCAATGACAAACTGAAGAATACTATTCGATGATGTACATCTGAAGTTGGAATAAGGCTAAATTGTAGTGTGATGAAATTATCTACCCTGTCACAATTTTTCTTCAGAAGGCATTAAATTTGAAAGACTAGTTTTTTGCTCTCCTTATTTTTAGGAGGCAGGATCAATGTCACTTGTAATTATGGAGTCAAAATTTGAAACTTGATGAAATCTTGTCGAATCACAATATTTAAAATAGCCTAATGTAAATTCCTAACATTTGTAAAAGTACATATAATTATATTATTCATAATAACAAATATCTTTGCAGTCCTACATTTTTGTGTCATATTTAACACACTTAATGTAGACTATAGATTTTAGAAAAGATAGAAATATTTAATGAAAAATACTCTGCTTATGATATATTTAAGGTGGTACCTAACACTACAGGGAGATTAATCTGTAAAGCCAGCAAAACGTTTTAATTACGTTGTGTTGTAAAGGGAATAATAAGCTTCTCAAAGATTAAAATTGGTGTTTGTCAAACTGCTATATAACCAGTGTAATTTTTCTGAAAAAACGGTTGGTTCAACATTTTTGAAATTTTCATTAAAGGGTCAAAGTAAATACTATGTCAAAATTTTATCAAAATTAAACGAGCCAAATTAATTTTAGTGAAAGTGTTAAGTACCACCTTAATTGGGAAATTGAGCTTAATTCTTTGTTACCACAGAATTAACACATTGGATAGGAGTGTTCACAGGGTATGAAATTAGCAGGGGGCAGGGCAATGGCCCCTAAAATTTGGTGTGGGCTACTCAAATTTCTGCTTTTCTTGTATAGGACTATATATGTGGGCTACAACATTTGAGCTGTGGGCTACCATTGCCAAAATCTTAAGTTCTATCTCTGGTTCAATACTGTATATGCCCAACAACAAAAGCAAAACATTAAATGTAATTTATTAAGTGTATGTAAATAAATATCGAAGTTTAATACACAAATGAGTTGATAACAAAGCACTATTCCAAACATGTCTTTATATGTAATTATATTAAAATTGATTCTGAATTTATGCACTAAACTAGAATATTTTGCATGCAGTAAAGAAACAAAGCTATTGGCATACATGTACAATTTTAACATTGTAATGATAAATAAGAATTTGGTACATATTGAACAGTTTTACATGACATTCTCATTCTTTGTTGTTTCCTGTAATTAGAATTAACAAGGGTATCAAGAACCTAAAAAATCTATGCAAAGTGATGGTTCTTCTTTAAAGGAGCACTAGCTGCGATATATATAAAAAAATAAAGTATGATTTTTTTTTAGATTAATCATTAACTAAATCGGAATAATGAAATAATAATTTGCTTTTAGCAATCAATTTGCTTTAATTTTGTTGAAATAAGCGATTATACATAATTTTTGACTGATTCACTTGCAAGTAAATACGTCATCATCATTCTAACCGGTATTCATGTGAACTTCAATTTAACCCCCTAGCTAGAGACTGACAACGCATGCATTGTACGTGAACTGGTTATTTAAAGAAAAAAATGTCAACAATGAAAGTGAAACTACGGTAAATCATTTGATTACTAATTCGATCCACATAAATCATTCTTATACGGTTGAAAACAATGAGAAACTTATATTTTAAATCTAAAAATTCAAATCAAACAGACCTATAAAGATCCAATTGCACGTGCTGGTTTAACCTATTCATATCTTTATTTGTGTTTACATGGCTTATATGGTCATCTGAGGTCAAATCGATAGTTAATTAGATGGCATCTGGATTTAAATGCACACGAAACGAACCTAAATATCATCTACCCCATGCTCTGTAAACTGTTTATTTTAAACGTTTGATAGATTGGATAAATGTTTTACATTGTTATTAATCATTTATGAGAATTTGAGTCAAATTGGTGACCATGAATTTGACAGCTAGTGCCCCTTTAAATAATATAAATATATAAAAATCAAATATTCAGATGCAGTTTATATAGGCACAAACAATTTCATAAAAAAAAATTATATAACTCAATAACTTATGATTTGTCTAAAAATCAATCTTCATCAGTTAACAAAAGTAGTTATCATTCAAACACCAAAAATTTTGTACCAGGTTTACAAAAGTAATGCTCATATATCTTAACAATATTTTCAAATATATTCACAGTCTTCATATATTACAGAATCTTTTCATTTACATCAAAAACTAGATTCTCAGTTCCATAATATGTAACAACCATTAAGTCACTTGTGTCAAAATGTTCATTCCTCAAGTTTCTATTTCAGTAAGTTTCATGAGATCATGCTCAGCATGTTACTTCACAAGTGACAGAATCTTGGTTATTTCCTCAGCTACTTCTTTCCCAGAATCCCTATTTAAGAAAGTTTCATGAGATCCATTATAGAATGTTATATGAACTTTTCCTGTACACCAGCTCTGTAGTCCGTAGTCTACTGGTAGGTGTTCACACATCACTGGGTCGGACTTTATGCGTAATAAATGTATATCACCTACAAGTATACAATCAAACCAGTATAACTTAATCCCTTTATATGAAAATTCTGCCCAACAAGAATAAATGTTTACCTACCAGTTGCCAGTGTTTCTAAAACAAGATGCTCTCAAAGAGAATGAATCGCTCACTTGGTAAAAAATATGCCACGTTTTTTTTTCTTTTATTGCAATCAATTATGTTATTTTAAGTGGCATTTCATAGCCCTTGTATTGATGATCATTTTTGCCTGTTTCAAACTTATCAGTAACAGTATTTGTGATAACAAATGTCTTTTTATGGCAATAAATCCTATAACAAGTGTGACAATTTGGCAATGATGACTTATTTTGCTTTTTGAAGTTTCTTTCACTCTCCTGTATTGTTTAGTACATAAATGAGAAAAAAAGAAGATAATTCTCAATCAGGGAAATTAACTTCTTTATGGAGACTGATGACAATTTCAGCCATTTTGACTGATTTGTAGATCTTATTGTGCAGAACATTTTTATAATTTTAATAATTTTAATCTAATAGATTAAAGTTTGTTCAAAAACTGAAAAAGAGTGGGGTGGGAGTGGGGCTGAGGGATTTTCTTTCATGGTCATTACTCCTACAAGATCTACTGATGAAATTATTTTTAGGCTGATTACCTTGAAATTTTCCATGTTTATTCTTGTACTTGTTTACCATATTGACACTTTTTATGAAGTCTGCAGCTTGTTCTCTTCGTTTCCATGACAACACTTCCTGTGCAGCATCAGCCATTGAACTTTTCCCCACATCTTTGGCACCCTTCATTTTGTTGAACAGTTTTTCCTTAGCAGAGAGCCATTTTGTCTTTGTTGAAGTCATGCTACAAAAAACATGTCTTGTATTATTTTTTTTCAACAAATATACATTAATTGTATGTTAGTAATTACTAAGACTGCAGAATTACATCTGCTCACTGTTGCAGTTAAACTTACCCTTACAAAATTTTTCTCCTAGGTCCAGTTACTGTGGTACAGTATTTAATATTCATAAACAGTTCCAAGGATTTTATTTCATATCTGGTAAATTAAGAAAGTAATGTGTACATCTCTTACTGCAAATTGCATGATTTCTGAATTTACAATATAAATTTCTGTTGCTGTAATCAAAATACTTTTATTTAAAAAAATTCAGCTGCAGTCCCTTACCTAGAGATTTCCTGAAATAGTATATCACTATACAAATATTTCAAATTTTCTACCGATTTCAGTTGAATGAATCTTGATAGAAATCTATATCTCCAATATGAAGATCATATATGTACTACTAAAGGAAGAGACCGATTTCATTGGGCTGCAACTCTTCTGAAACCATACAGAGATGGGAATATTTCAGATATGATATATAAATTTATTGTTTTATACTTCCAATAATTCGTCTTCGAAACAATTTTTTAGATATTAATTATCCAAATTTTGGTGACTGTTATCGATTGATGTCTTGTATGCATTCCTGCATGCTCAGTCAACATGTTGCCAACGAAATTTAAAAACTCTTTGTTTCAACACTTGCTCAATTGTAGTGATTTCCCAGGCATCTTCTAATATTCTAAAAACTAATAGGCCTATCATTATCAATACATTATTTCCCACTTGATAAGGGACGACATCAAAAGATCGATGTAAGATAAAAAAAAACTTAATTCAAATAGTTTGGGGTCGGGGGTTGAACTGCTGCAAGATTTGGTTATCCGACATTGATTTTTACATATGTCCATATGGGTCAATCAATTTTTCCCAAATTAAGTTAAAAGGGGGGTGGGGGAGTCAGTTAAAAAACTATGTGAATTAAGTTTTTTATCCTTCACTGAACTTTTGATGTCGTCCCTAACCATACCAAATTTCCACATTTTTGAATGACATTTCCACCACAGTCTGTATGCGAGCCTCTTGGTTAGGTAACTGATGTAAGATATTCTGTAACATTTGTATACTAGGTACTGGTACAAACATCATCAGAAAATTCACCAGAGCTCCTATCTCTAAATACAAATCCAGCTAAAACAGAGAAATACATTCATAACAGTTCTTAGAAACATCAAAAATTTGGCTAGAGCTCCTATTTGTAAATACAAGTCCAACTGGAACAGAGAAATAGTATACACAACAGTTCACCGGAGCTCCTATTTGTAAATACAAGTCCAGCTTTATACACAGAGAAATAGTATACATAACAGTTTACCAGAGCTCCTACTTGTAAATACAAGTCCAGCTGGAACAGAGAAATAGTATACATAATAGTTCACCAGAGCTCCTACTTGTAAATACAAGTCCAGCTGGAACAGAGAAATAGTATACATAACAGTTCACGTGAGCTCCTATTTATAAATACAAGTCCAGCTTACACAGAGAAATAGTATACATAACAGTTTACCAGAGCTCCTACTTGTAAATACAAGTCCACCTGGAACAGAGAAATAGTATACATAATAGTTCACCAGAGCTCCTACTTGTAAATACAAGTCCAGCTGGAACAGTTAAATAGTATACATAATAGTTCACCAGAGCTCCTATTTGTAAATACAAGTCCAGCTGGAACAGAGAAATAGTATATATAACAGTTCTTACAAACATCATGAAAAAGTTCACTAGAGCTCCTATTTCTAAATACAAATCCAGCTAAAACAGAGAAATATTATTCATAGCAGTTTTGAAAAAAACAGGAAAAATACATCTACACTTCTGATACCTTTCCCTCAAATATACATTTTGTTTTCTAGAAAACATGTATCAAATGTAAAATTTGAAGTTTAAAATAAAAGCATTACGACTAAAAATAAATTGCAGGGGAATTTTTGTTCTAAATTAAGAAGGAATACTGTGTTAATTAATTACTTTATGTAAGCATAATTATAAGGAATCTGTATGATAACTAACCCCATTATCAATAGAGTCTTAGAGCACAGAACATAAAAGATAGACTTACCTCACTGTCATCTTTTGCTGCACAGAACACAATAGAAAGACTTACCTCACTGTCATCTTTTGCTGCACAGACCATAATAGAAAGACCTACCTCACTGTCATCTTTTGCTGCACAGAACACAATAGAAAGACTTACCTCACTGTCATCTTTTGCTGCACAGACCATAATAGAAAGACCTACCTCACTTGCATCTTTTGCTGAACAGACCATAATAGAAAGACCTACCTCACTTGCATCTTTTGCTGAACAGACCATAATAGAAAGACCTACCTCACTGTCATCTTTTTCTGCACAGACCATAATAGAAAGACCTACCTCACTTGCATCTTTTGCTGCTTTTTGGGCTGCTCTGAATTGTGCTGAGAAATAATCAGGTCCACCATCAAATAGAATTAATTTCTCTACCTGTTAATACAGAAAAAATTTAGCCGGAAATTATCTAAAACTACTAAATGTCAAACTTTTAAGGTCATCTTATTAAAGGAGTAGGGGCAATAAGGCCCTTATTTGGCCCAAAAATTACTGCAAATTTAAAATTTATCATACATATTCTTAAATTACTGAAAACTTGACTAGGGTATAAGGTACTATGAAAAACAAAACAAATTTGACATCAAACAAGTTACCAATGCAACAAATCATGACCTTATTTGCATATTTTGTTGACAACGTAATTTTCCTTGTTTTTTCATCAAATTTTAAATATATTTTAGATTGAAAAAGTATGTGTGCACCCAAGAAACAACTTTATATTTGGTGGGATTGTGCCAATAGTTACAATAAAGCTTCTGTTAAATTATTTTTTTGTTTCTCAGCTGCGCAGGATGTTTCCACAACGTTAATATAGAGAAAAAACTGCATAAATTCTGTATTTTTCATCGTTTTTGAGAAACAGTACATATAATGACGTAATTGTGACGTCATCAGATTAAAATCTTTATGTTTTTCATTAATATTTCTTGACCCTATGTATTTCTAAACATTATGTGCCAATTTGAAATGGTTATCAAACATTTTATTTTCTTGGGCCAAAAGTAGGCCTTAATGCCCCTACTCCTTTGGCAGAATGAGGATAAAAATTGGATGATGTAAAACTCCATAATGCATCTACAGGGTTACTGCACTACTACTACATGTAGTGATGATTATTGCCATGTCTCTGGCCTTTGTTAGTCTAGTATTTAATTTTATAGATATAGGAAGATGTGGTGTGAGTGCCAATGAGACAACTCTCCATCCAAATAACAATTTAAAAATTAAACCATTATAGGTTAAAGTACTGCCTTCAACACGGAGCCTTGGCTCACACCAAACAACAAGCTATAAAGGGCCCCAAAATTACTAGTGTAAAACCATTCAAACGGGAAAACCAACGGTCTAATCTATATAAACAAAATGAGAAACGAGAAACATGTATATATTACATAAACAAACGACAACTACTGTACATCAGATTCCTGATTTAGGACAGGTGCAAACATTTGCAGCGGGATTAAACGTTTTAATGGGCCCAAACCTTCTCCCTTTTTCTGAAACAATAGCATAACATCACAACATTAGTTCATTTATATGTTGGAGTATATCCAATTTTATTCAAGGGCCAGCTGAGGACCACCTTCAGGTGCATGATTTTCTAGCTGTGTTGAAGACCCATTGGTGGCCATCAGCGGTTGTCTGCTGTTTGGTCAGTTGTTGTCTCTTTGTCTTTAACATATTCCCCTTTTCCTTTCTCAATTTTATATTATAGAACATTATATTGATTGATCAAGCTTGCAATTGTAATAAAATATTCTAAAAGTGACAATATTCATCCAAGTTCATGCAATAACTCGTCTCTTTCTAAAACAAATAATTTTCACACATATATTAATATTGCTTAAATTGGAATATTATTGTGATAGTACATGCTTACAGAAAACCAACACAATAAGATAACCTAAACAACAATTTAGATGTTACCATGTCTTGTTGTTCACAGTTTGATTGTAAAAATGATTCAATGTTAGCCAAAATACATATTCTTTTTAAGTTTTAAATTAGGGACAAGTCAATATCTTGCTTTAGATAAAAAAAAAAATATAGTGAAAGTTAGTTCTGTTGTTGCTTTTACTTCTTTTGTAAACCAATAATTATGCATCATTAAATAATCATCGGACTTAATTTCTTATAATGTGCATAGCACTTTAACAAAAGTAGGGGGATCCGGGATAAAATTGTCTTTTTATAATCAATAATAATTTACCTTTTTCTTGTTGGCCTGAAGCTGCAGCGCCATTTCTAATGCCACCATTGAACCAAATGAGTATCCAGCAATGATGTAAGAACCCGTTGACTGTAGCATCTGTACAGCATTAGTGTAATAACTAAAATAGATTACTAAAATTGTATACAATGTACATGTGTTTTAAACAGGAATAGACACAGACTCATAATTCAAGTAGCCAAAAACAAAAGTAGGTGTTTGACACAACTTTTTGGAATTTTGGATCCTCAATGCTCTTCAATTTTGTACTTGTTTGGCTTTATAAATATTTTGATATGAGCGTCACTGATGAGTTTTATGTAAACGAAACACGCCTCTGGAGTACTACATTATAATCCTGGTACATTTGATAACTATTTGATGGCTCCAAGACGTGCTACAGAAATGCCCTCAAATTTGAAGTCATTTTATTAATTAGTTTTCATGAGATGTGTTACAAAATTTTAAAGATCATCCAATGTATTGAAAAATTCAAAGTATTGTCAGTAATGAAGGAGCTGTAGGACATAAAAAAAAGATTTTGGATGTACATGGATGCCCCATACGCACTATCATTTTCTATGTTCAGTGGACTATGAAAATAGGAGAAAATCTCTACTTTGGCATTAAAATTAGAAAGATCATATCTTAGGGAACATGTGTACTGAGTTTCCAGTTGATTGGACTTCAACTTCATCAAAAACTACCTTTACCAAAAACTTATAACCTGAAGCGGGACAGACAGACGGATGCACAGATCAGAAAACATAATGCCCCTCTTCTATCGTAGGTGGGGCATAAAACAGAAACTGAGGTTGTACAGATTTACTTAAACCTAACAAGTATCATTTAATGTTAAACCTCATCAATCTCAAAAGACATCTGAAAAATAAGGAATCGTTTCTAGTCCAAATCTTTTAGCATTACTTGAGAATTCAAGCAATATCCATTTTTATCACATGAGTGGCTAGTTAAAGCCTAAGAATTACTAAATTATAATAAATATTAGTGGAAAATGTGAAGAACTCATGCAGCAAACTGCGATTAATATTTGAAGACTCTGATGTTAAATTTTGGCTCATCTCTGAAAGCCTTATTTCCTCAGTGTGAGTTTAGTGCTTAGTTAAATTTAAATTTACTTTTAACTATAACAGGATGTGTCATGCATATCATTAATTTTAAAGTAAACAGACAAAAGTGAACAGAACAATTTTCCCCATCACCAATAATACCTAGCTACACTGGATAAGCTATCTCTAGGAGTAAAAGTTGTTCTCTGTATTCCATAGCACTGTCTGGTTAACAGGCCACCAAGTGTTTTCAATAAAGTCACTTTGCCTGTTTTGATTCAAGTCAATTGGCTTATCAATTTTGCAAATAAGTTTTTACACTTAAAATATTACATGAGAAGATGTTAACAAAATCTATAGCTGTTATCTTCCTTAAATCATGCATGTTTTTTTTGCTTTATGTTCTTTCTAAAATATTCCCTAGATATGAAACAGTGTTTAACCAAGACAATAAACAATATCTGCTGGCACATTTCACACCAAAGAATAAGCTACCACACATATTTTTCATAGCAACAATTTCAAGTATAAATTACAACTTACCGGTAATAGGATGTACAATGTACAATGGCTTGTCATGCTTCAATGAACTATTGAGGGGTACCAGAGAGGGTTCCTTGATTGCAGGTGTCAGGAGTGTTCTAATAGATGGAGTCTTCGGGGTAAAAGCTTTTCCAGGTGACATTCCAGGAGAATTGATAAATACCAAGTCCATTGGTCGACTTTTCTTTCGTCTTTTGTCTGGTACAGGTGTAACGATCATAGCCTGAGGGGTAAGCAATTTTGGCGCTAGTGATCCTTTCTTATTGCCCAGAGTCAAATTGTCTGACAGTGGGATGTCAATATAACTTTCATGAAGGTCATCTGATTCCTTGTCAACCCGTAATGTAACCATTGGTGTAGAAGTGGCCCTATAATCAGGGGGGAACAGCATTTTACCGTCAGTGTCATCTAGTAATGTGATCTGAACATTAGGCACTCTGACTATAACTACATCTTTAGACGGTTGACTGATCTTTAAATCTACACTTTCACAAGCTGAAGCTAGTTGTGCTTCATTTAATGTATCATCATTTTCATCGTCTTCTGAATTTTGACTATCAAACTGCACTCTTTCCCATAAGGAAAAATCCTAAAGAATACATATATACCAAAGTGAAACTTCATTCAACATAATCATTTGATGAAAAATTTAAAAGTTTCTGTGCACAATAAAAAGAGTATTTGGTGCAGAAAGTAACAGAAAAACTGAAAAAGCCTTTGGATAAAAAAAACTAGAAAAAAAACCTTTAGAGCCTGATGGGCTCAACACAATATATGAACGACAGAGAAACTATTCAAAACTAGAGGCTCTAAAGAGCCTGTGTCGCTCACCTTGGTCTATGTGAATATTAAACAAAGGAAGCAGATGGATTCATGACAAAATTGTGTTTTGGTGATGGTGATGTGTTTGTAAATCTAACTTTACTAAACAGTCTTGCTGCTTACATTTATCTCTATCTATAATGAACTTGGCCCAGTAGTTTCAGTGGAAAATGTTAATAAAAATTTACAATTTTTAGGAAAATTGTTAAAAATTTACTATAAAGGACAATAACTCCTTAGGGGGTCAATTGACCATTTCGGTCATGTTGACTTATTTGTGAATCTTACTTTGATGAACATAATTACTATTTACAGTTTATCTCTATCTATAATAATATTCAAGATAATAACCAAAAACAGCAAAATTTCCTTAAAATTACTGATTCAGGGGCAGCAACCCAACAATGGGTTGTCAGATTCATCTGAAAATTAGAGGGCAGATAGATCTTGATCTGATAAACAATTTTACCCCGTCAGATTTGCTCTAAATGTTTTGGTTTTTGAATTATAAGCCAAAAACTGCATTTTATCCCTATGTTCTATTTTTAGCTGTGGCGCCATCTTGATTTGATGGCCGGGTCGCCAGACACATTTTTAAAACTAGATACCCCAAAGATAATTGTTGCCAAGTTTGGATTAATTTGGCCCAGTAGTTTCAGAGGAGAAGATTTTTGTAAAAGATAACCAAGATTTACGAAAAATGGTTAAAAATTTACTATAAAGGGCAATAACTCCTATAGGGGTCAACTAACCATTTCGGTCATGTTGACTTATTTGTAAATCCTACTTTGCTGAACATTATTACTGTTTACAGTTTATCTCTATCTATAATAATATTCAAGATAATAACCAAAAACAGCAAAATTTCCTTAAAATTACCAATTCAGGGGCAGCAACCCAACAAAGGGTTGTCTAATTCGTATGGAAATTTCAGGGCAGATAGATCTTGATCTGATAAACAATTATACTCTGTCAAATAAGCTCTAAATGCTTTGATTTTTGAGTTATAAGCCAAAAACTGTATTTTACCCCTATGTTCTATTTTTGGCCGTGGTGGCCATCTTGGTTGGTGGACCGGGTTACCAGACACATTTTTTAAAATAGATATCCCAATAATAATTGTGGCCAAGTTTGATTGAATTTGGCCCAGTAGTTTCAGAGGAGAAGATTTTTGTAAAAGATAACTAAGATTTACGAAAAATCGTTAAAAAATGATTATAAAGGGCAATAGCTCCTTGTCAACTGACCATTTCAGTCATGTTGACTTATTTGTAAATCTTACTTTGCTGAACATAATTGCTGTTTACAGTTTATCTCTAACTATAATAATATTCAAGATAATAACCAAAAACAGCAAAATTTCCTCAAAATTACAAATTCAGGGGCAGCAACCCAACAACGGGTTGTCCGATTCATCTGAAAATTACAGGGCAGATAGATCTTGACCTAAAAATAGATAATACCCATGTCAGATTTGCTCTAATTGCTTTCGTTTTTGAGTTATAAGCCAAAAACTGCATTTAACCTCATGTTCTATTTTAGCAGTGGCGGCCATCTTGGTTGGTTGACCGGGTCACACCTCACATTTTTTAAACGAGATACCCCAAAGATGATTGTTGCCAAGTTTGGAATAATTTGGCCCAGTAGTTTCAGAGGAGAAGATTTTTGTAAAAGATTACTTTAATTTAAGAAAAATGGTTAAAAATTGACTTTTCAATAACTCCTTAACGGGTCAACTGACCATTTCGGTCATGTTGACTTATTTGTAAATCTAACTTTGCTGAACATTATTGCTGTTTACAGTTTATCTCTATCTATAATAATATTCAAGATAATAACCAAAAACAGCAAAATTTCCTCAAAATTACCAATTCAGGGGCAGCAACCCAACAACGGGTTGACCAATTCATCTGAAAATTTCAGGGCAGATAGATCTTGACCTGATAAACATTTTTATCCCATGTCAGATTTCCTCTAGATGCTTTGGTTTTTGAGTTATAAGCCAAAAACTGCATTTTACCCCTATGTTCTATTTTTAGCTGTGGCGGCTATCTTGGTTGGATGACCGGGTCACGCCACACATTTTTTAAACTAGATACCCCAATAATGATTGTGGCCAAGTTTGGTTCAATTTGGCCCAGTAGTTTCAGAGGAGAAGATTTTTGCAAAAGTTAACAACGACGACGGACGACAGACGACGACGGACGCAAAGTGATGGGAAAAGCTCACTTGGCCCTTTGGGCCAGGTGAGCTAAAAAGAGAAAAATAAATGTCATAGTAGTAATCATAATGTAATGTATCCAAGTGATGTAATTGTTGTTTCAATATTGGAATGTATTCCAAACTAGAGGCTCTAAAGAGCCGTGTCGCTCACCTTGGTCTATGTGAATATTAAACAAAGGTAGCATTTGAATTCATGACAAAATTGTGTTTTGGTGATGGTGATGTGTTTGTACATCTTACTTTACTGAACATTCTTGCTGCTTACAATTATTTCTATCTATATTGAACTTGGCCTAGTAGTTTCAGTGGAAAATGTTAGTTAAAATTTACAAATTTTATGAAAATTGTTAAACATTGACTATAAAGGACAATAACTCCTTAGGGGGTCAATTGACCAGTTTGGTCATGTTGACTTATTTTTAGGTCTTACTTTGCTGTACATTGTTGCTGTTTACAGTTTATCTCTATATAATATTATTCAAGATTATATATAACAAAAAACAGCACAATTTCCTTAAAATGACCAATTCAGCAGCAGCAACCTAACAACAGGTTGTCCAATCCATCTGAAAACTTCATGGCAGATAGATTTTGACCTGATAAACAATTTTACTTCCTTTCAGATTTGCTCTAAATGCTTTGGTTTTTGAGTTATTAGCCAAAAACTGCATTTTACCCTATGTTCTATTTAAAGCCATGGCGGCCATCTTGGTTGGTTTGCCGGGTCACGCCACACATTTTTTCAACTAGATACCCTAATGATGATTTTGGCAAAGTTTGCTTTAATTTGGCCCAGTAATTTCAGAAGAGAAGATTTTTGAAAAAGATAACAAAGATTTACGAAAAATGGTTAAAAATTACTATAAAGGGCAATAACTCCTAAACAGGTCAACTGACCATTTTGATTATGTTGACTTATTTGTAAATTTTACTTTGCTGAACATTATTGCTGTTTACAGTTTATCTCTATCTATAATAATATTCAAGATAATAACCAAAAACAGCAAAATTTCCCTAAAAAGACCAATTCAGGGGCATCAATCCAACAACGGGTTGTCGAATACATCTGAAAATTTTAGAGCAGATAGATCTTGACCTGATAAACATTTTTACCCCATGTCAGATTTGCTCTAAATGCTTTAGTTTTTGAGTTATAAGCCAAAAACTGCATTTTACCCCTATGTTCTATTTTTAGCCATGGCGGCCATCTTGGTTGGTTGGCCGGGTCACACCACACATTTTTTAACTAGATACTCCAATGATGATTGTGTCCAAGTTTGGTTAAATTTGGCCCGGTAGTTTCAGAGGAGACGATTTTTGTAAAAGTTAACGATGACGACGACGGACTACGGACGCCGGACGCCAAGTGATGAGAAAAGCTCACTTGGCCCTTTCGGCCAGGTGAGCTAATAAAAAGGCCTAATGGTTGAACGTATGTAAATTGTGGTACAGTTTTATTATACAACCAATCAGAGACAAAATACGTGTATATTATTCAGACTATGAATCTGAAGATGTGTTTTCAGTTGATTAACCTACAAAAAAATTGTGTGCATATATATAAAACAAAAATTTTGAAGAAACACACATTATAACTCATCACTGCTGACCATATATAAAATCATGCCGATTATAGTAACAGAGAAAAGCATAAAGGAAATATCTTGGGGATATTGATGGATAAACTATATATACAATACACACATAAAGTTTGGGTATATCTTATGAAGCAATGGCAATGACAAATGTGTAATAGAATATGGACATGTCAGTAAAATTTTAAATTGAAGAACTTTTCTAGAATTAAAAATGGTGAAACTGCTATTTTCTGAGTTTGTGACAAGTTAAATCCAGTAACTCAGCAATACCTACCTTTGGTTTTGTTGTAATAACATTATGGAGTCTTTCCATTGCTAACATATCAGCTTCCATCAAACATTTAAAGCTGTCTGTCAAATTAATACCAGGTTCATCAAGAACATTCAAGATCTGTGTGATTGAGATAGGATTAAGGAAGTGTGAACGTTCATCCAAACTATACACCATACCTTTGGTTTCTGGATATCCGGCTTCTTTCAGCTGGAAAATAAAAATAAACATTATAAAAAAACATGTCTACATCTAAAAACGAATTATCAATAGAGATCAAGATAATGAGTAGCATTTATTTGATTTGGACCACTGTATTAATTCTTCTTGTATATATTAGTTTAGGGGCCAGCTGTAGGACGCCTCAGGGTGCGGGAATTTCCCGTTACATTGAAGACCTGTTGGTGACCTTCTGTTGTTGTTTTTTCTATGGTCGGGTTGTTGTCTCTTTGATACATTCCGATTTCCATTCTCAATTTTATTCTGTATCATGAGAACACTGTGGATTCATTGTTTTTGTTTGAAATTCACTTCCCAAATTAGAAAATTTTAAAAAAAACCCATAAAACATATATATTTGTATATTTGTGGATCACCTATAAACCCTTAACTAAACAAACAAATATAAGTGACACTTGAAAAACTACCGGTAAGTGAAACTGTTTTAGTGGACTAAAACATGTCTTGATTTCATCTACATTATGTGAAAAAGCCAGATGAGGCAGTACAAATATGTTGTCATGGCAATTTAAAATAAATATGGTTTAGATGTCCAAGATAAATTATTTGAGAAGTTATCTTTACAATTCACATTTATATCAAAGTCAGAAGCAGACAAAATACGACTTATCTGCTCTTTGATCAGGTTGTTGTCTCTTTGACATATTCTCTATTTTTATTCTCAATTTCATAACTGGCTAATGTTTCCATTATTCAAAGAGCAGCTAATAATTAATTTACAATACATTAAAATTTTTTTGGCCCCTAATTCCTAAAATGTTGGGATCAAAACTCCCAAAATCAATCCCAACCTTCCTTTTGTGGTCATAAACCTTGCTATAAAATTGTCTGTATTAAGGGAAAATATGTCTTGTTAGACTGTAGCAATAGTTATGCATTTTAAGCCTCAATTCAAACACCACCTCTCTAAGTATAACCTCTGTTTTCACCTGTACTAAGGTTGAAGGTAATATAAAGGTTTGACTGAAGTTTATGTTTTATCTAATACACAAAATAAATTTCAACTGTATTTTCAAACCAACCTTTCCTACAGCTCCATCTCTCATTTCATACAACAAAGTTTGTATTTCTTCCTGGCTACGAGATAAAAAGCTGAAGAAAGCTTTCTTTACATCAACAAGAATAAATGTTTTATTATGCTGAAGTTTCTCTAACTCTAGGGGTTCTAATGGTTTTGCACACTGCAGAAACTTCCCTCCACTACCAATATAATCTATGCATGTATTCAGTTCTGAAATAAAAGTAAATCAGAATAATCTTTTATTATACAACAATCATGATAACAAACTAGAGGCTCTAAAGAGCCTGTGTCGCTCACCTTGGTATATGTGAATATTAAACAAAGGAAGCAGATGGATTCATGACAAAATTTTATTTTGGTGATGGTGATGTGTTTGTAAATCTTTCTTTACTAAACAGTCTTGCTGCTTACAATTATCTCTATCTATAATGAACTTGGCCCAGTAGTATCAGTGGAAATATGTTAATAAAAATTTACAAATTTTATTAAAATTGTTAAAAATTGACTATAAAGGGCAATAAATCCTAAAGGGGTCAACTGACTATTTCTGTCATGTTGACTTATTTGTAAATTTTACTCTGTTGAACATTATTGCTGTTTACAGTTTATCTCTATCTATAATAATATTCAAGATAATAACCAAAAACAGCAAAATTTCCTTAAAATTACCAATTCAGGGGCAGCAACCCAACAACGGGTTGTCCGATTCATCTGAAAATGTCAGGGCAGATAGATCTTGACCTGATAAACAATTATACCCCCATGTCAGATTTGCTCTAAATGCTTTGGTTTTTGAGTTATAAGCCAAAAACTGCATTTTACCCCTATGTTCTATTTTTAGCCGTGGTGGCCATCTTGGTTGATTGACCGGGTCACGCTACACATTTTTTTAAACTAGATACCCCAATGATGATTGTGGCCAAGTTTGGTTCAATTTGTCCCAGTAGTTTCAGAGGAGAAGAGGAGGACGACGGATGCCAAGTGATGGGAAAAGCTATATATCTTTAAAAATCAATTCACAAATGCCTATAACTAAAGTATGCTTCATTGCATATATATTTAGTAAAATCAACCTTTTAAAATATTTTACTTCAATTCTACAAGCAGTTTGTACCTGAAAAGCAAAAACAAGAGGCCCCCAGGAGTCTGAAATGCTAAATAGACAATTTAAAAAAAAAAAATAACTCCTTAAAGATTCATTCATTGGTTTCAGTTGTATTGGCGTTTTTGTAGATCTACTTTTTATGGTTATTTTGTGGTCTTTACAGTATCAACCTATCTATTTATTTTTTGGGGATAATAGACAATAACATGAAAATTAGCCATTTAAGGTGGTACCCAACACTTTCACTAAAACTAATTTGGCTTGTTTAATTTTCATAAAATTTTGTCTACTTTGACCCTTTAACAAAACTATAAAAATTTCAAAGTTTTTGAACCAACCGTTTTGTCAGAAAAATTACACTGGTTATATAGCAGTTTGACAAACACCAATTTTGATTATTGAGAAGCTTTATATTCCTTTTACAACACAATGTCATTAAAACGTTTAGCTAACTTTACAGAGTTATCTCCCTGTAGTGTTAGGTACAACCTTAAGGGCAATAACTTCTTAAAGAGACATGAGCTGCGAGATACTGTGGATTCATTATTATTCCTTGGATATCAATTTTCATGGATTTAGTGGGAATAGGAAATCCTCAAAAACTAAATGTTTAAGGAATAGCCAATTTTCTATTGACTTGTATGCAGGTTTCAGCAAAACCATGTTATTTGATATCCACAAACATGTAGGTTTTCTTTAATCCACGTAGTTGGTTCCCACGAAAATTAATGAATAAACACTATATAAAAAATCTAAAATATAATTGTTTTGTTCAATCATTAAAGTGAAATAGTGAAATAATAATTTGCTTTTAGCAGCCAATATGGTTCATTGTTGTCAAAATAAGCTATGAAAAATTTATAATGAATTATTCACTTTCAAGTGAATAATTGGACCTCATTCGATCCATATTTTACCCATCTACTATAGTTTTTAAGACATGACAATTATTGCATTTTTACCCTCAGATGGTTGAAAAAATCTTACCCCCACTAGTGAATTTGATACAGACGTCACACCCTTCTCCTTGTGTCATAGCTTTAATACTCTGTACAAGATTGTCCCCTGGTAATACACAGACAAATGGAAATGTTGACTCGACCATCTGTCTTGTTTCTATATCATAACTGGAAGTAAACACACTGATACCACTCTCCTCACTTGATAAAGCCATTAAATACATCCCTACTGTATCTGAAAACAGAAACACTGATTTATACAGTTGTATAGGAGTTACCATACACTCTCCTCACTGGATAAAGCCATTAAATACATCCCTAGTGTATCTGAAAACAGAAACACTGATTTATATAGTTGTATAGGAGTTACCATACAGTCTCCTCACTTGATAAAGCCATTAAATACATCCCTACTGTATCTGAAAACAGAAATACTGATTTATATAGCTGTATAGGAGTTACCATACACTCTCCTCACTGGATAAAGCCATTAAATACATCCCTACTGTATCTGAAAACAGAAATACTGATTTATACAGTTGTATAGGAGTTACCATACAGTCTCCTCACTTGATAAAGCCATTGGGTACATCCCTACTGGCAGATTTTACAATAAGAAGGAATTATTGTTTTTTTGTATCCATCAAAAAAGCAATTGCTGAAACTGTGAAACAGACTGTGTAATGGAGTAATGCATTATGTTATTGAATAAAATGTGTCTTTCTGAGTAAATAAAAATAAAAATTACTCTGTGCTTGTGTTTTTTGTTAGAATTAGAGGGTTTTCAATTTCAAAATATTGGACATGGAATAGACATCATGACCTACTTTACTGACATCCAGCTTATTTGGAGTGGAATTTTGAAGTATTATTTATAAGTTGAGCCTTATCACATGGACTGATATTTTAATAAAAAGTCTTCTTTTGTGTTTTAATCATAACTTTAAGGCAGATTTTTATTCGTAAAGGCTAAAAAAGGTAATTTAATAATATTGTTGCTAACGTCACGTCTTTTCCGTCCATTGTGGTATGTCACGATCGCAATTTTCTTGTTGGTTCTCAGACAGGCAATTGTAGTTATTTTTATCCCGGGTTTTATAAATAATTGAAAATAGCAATCATATTAAATTTGGATGACGTAAGGGGGTCAAAGGACTTGAGGAATCAATATCATTGGCTGTTTTATTTTTTGCGAACGTTACTACTTGAGGTTTCCGTCCAAATCAGTGTCACGTGAGCAACATATATTTAGATCTGTAACTCTCCTGTATAGGAGTTACGATATCGCCCTTTGCAGAATTAGATTCGGAGTCAGTTCCTTCACATGATGGGGTAGCAAAGAAGGTTAGTTGTATGTAATATCGTTACAAGAGGACCTTAAATGTATTCCGTCCATCAAAAAGACGTTCGCAACAAAACGTAATGTCATGATAGTAGATGTTGCTAATGTTACTATTACGAATTGGTTTCATGTGTATTCATTTGATATAAAGTACACCTGCAAATGACATTCTGTATATTTGGAAATTCTAAACCAGACTGTACAATTTAATACTTCAGGCATATATTAAACATCACTGTGTGCATACATTTGAACTTTTAAAGATGTTGTTGCTCATGTTACATGTCCAAATGTCGCTAACGTTACTTATTTTTGTCTCCGTCAGGTTAGCAACATGAAAGTAGGAGACAGAACACAATACTGTAAAATCTGCCTACTGTATCTGAAAACAGAAACATGGATTTATACAGTTGTATAGGAGTTACCATACACTCCCCTCACTTGATAAAGCCATTAAATACATCCCTACTGTATCTGAAAACAGAAATACTGATTTATATAGTTGTATAGGAGTTACCATACAGTCTCCTCACTTGATAAAGCCATTAAATACATCCCGACTGTATCTGAAAACAGAAATACTGATTTATATAGTTGTATAGGAGTTACCATACACTCTCCTCACTTGATAAAGCCATTAAATACATCCCTACTGTATCTGAAAACAGAAATACTGATTTATATAGTTGTATAGGAGTTACCATACATTCTCCTCACTGGATAAAGCCATTAAATACATCGCTACTGTATCTGAAAACAGAAATACTGATTTATATAGCTGTATAGGAGTTACCATACAGTCTCCTCACTTGATAAAACCATTAAATACATCCCTACTGTATCTGAAACAGAAATACTGATTTATATAGTTGTATAGGAGTTACCATACATTCTCCTCACTGGATAAAGCCATTAAATACATCCCTACTGTATCTGAAAACAGAAATACTGATTTATATAGTTGTATAGGAGTTACCATACAGTCTCCTCACTCGATAAAGCCATTAAATACATCCCGACTGTATCTGAAAACAGAAATACTGATTTATATAGTTGTATAGGAGTTACCATACAGTCTCCTCACTGGATAAAGCCATTAAATACATCCCGACTGTATCTGAAAACAGAAATACTAATCTATATAGTTGTATAGGAGTTACCATACAGTCTCCTCACTGGATAAAGCCATTAAATACATCGCTACTGTATCTGAAAACAGAAATACTGATGTATATAGTTGTATAGGAGTTACCATACAGTCTCCTTACTTGATAAAGCCATTAAATACATCCCTACTGTATCTGAAAACAGAAATACTGATTTATACAGTTGTATAGGAGTTACCATACAGTCTTCTCACTTGATAAAGCCATTGGGTACATCCCTACTGTATCTGAAAACAGAAACATGGATTTATACAGTTGTATAGGAGTTACCATACAGTCTCCTCACTTGATAAAGCCATTAAATACATCCCGACTGTATCTGAAAACAGAAATACTGATTTATATAGTTGTATAGGAGTTACCATACAGTCTCCTCACTGGATAAAGCCATTAAATACATCCCTACTGTATCTGAAAACAGAAATACTGATTTATACAGTTGTATAGGAGTTACCATACAGTCTCCTCACTTGATAAAGCCATTAAATACATCCCTACTGTATCTGAAAACAGAAATACTGATTTATATAGTTGTATAGGAGTTACCATACAGTCTCCTCACTTGATAAAGCCATTAAATACATCCCTACTGTATCGGAAAACAGAAATACTGATTTATATAGTTGTATAGGAGTTACCATACAGTCTCCTCACTTGATAAAGCCATTAAATACATCGCTACTGTATCTGAAAACAGAAATACTGATTTATATAGTTGTATAGGAGTTACCATACATTCTCCTCACTTGATAAAGCCATTAAATACATCCCTACTGTATCTGAAAACAGAAATACTGATTTATATAGTTGTATAGGAGTTACCATACAGTCTCCTCACTGGATAAAACCATTAAATACATCCCTACTGTATCTAAAAACAGAAATACTAATCTATATAGTTGTATAGGAGTTACCATACACTCTCCTCACTGGATAAAGCCATTAGGTACATCCCTACTGTATCTAAAAACAGAAACACTAATTTATATAGTTGTATAGGAGTTACCATACATTCTCCTCACTGGATAAAACCATTAAATACATCCCTACTGTATCTGAAAACAGAAATACTGATTTATATAGTTGTATAGGAGTTACCATACATTCTCCTCACTGGATAAAACCATTAAATACATCCCTACTGTATCTGAAACAGAAATACTGATTTATATAGTTGTATAGGAGTTACCATACATTCTCCTCACTGGATAAAACCATTAAATACATCCCTACTGTATCTATAAACAGAAATACTGATTTATATAGTTGTACAGGATTGATTGATTGTTGGTTGCTTAACAGTAGTATTGGAGTTTACATACACTCTCCTAACTGGATAAAGAGGTTTAATAAACAGCTGCGCCATGAGCGCACGATACCCCCGACATCTTGTGTGGAAGTTTTATGCAATAATCATCAATAGTTTCTGAGAATGCAATAACCATATATTGTTTTTGATACACAGCGGGACATGTGAAACTCCCCACCCTGGTTTTTTTTACAAAAAACTTTTACAAAAAACTAAATATCACTAAAATAACATTTTGAATCAAAACCAAAAAGTATACAGATCTTTAGATTAATATAACAAAAAAGTGTGTAAAGTTTTAAGCAATAATCATAAATTATTTTTGAGATACGGCGCAACATATAAAAAAAACCCGCCCCTGTTTTACAAAATACTCAATAACTCAAAAATAAAATTTGAAAATCGTCACCAAAAAGCAGTGGCGGATCCAGGATTTTTCATAAGTGGGGGCCCACTGACTGACCTAAGAGGGGGCCCGCTCCTGTCATGCTTCAGTGATTCCCTATATAAACAACCAGATTTTTTTCCAAAAAGGGGGATCCGCCTCTGAAAAGTAAACAGATCTTTAGATTAATATAACAAAGAAGTGCAATAATCATAAATTGTTTATGAGATACAGCACAACATGTAAAAAAACACCTCCCCCAATTTTTACAAAATACTAATAACTAAACTAGAGGCTCCAAAGAGCCTGTGTCGCTCACCTTGGTCTATGTGAATATTAAACAAAGGAAGCAGATGGATTCATGACAAAATTGTGTTTTGGTGATGGTGATGTGTTTGTAAATCTTACTTTACTAAACAGTCTTGCTGCTTACATTTATCTCTATCTATAATGAAATTGGCCCAGTAGTTTCACTTGAAAATGTTAATAAAAATTTACAAATTTTATGAAAATTGTTAAAAATTGACTATAAAGGACAATAACTCCTTAGGGGGTCAATTGACCATTTCGGTCATGTTGACTTATTTTTAAATCTTACTTTGCTGAACATAATTGCTGTTTACAGTTTATCTCTATCTATAATAATATTCAAGATAATAACCAAAACAGCAATTTCCTTAAAATTACCAATTCAGGGGCAGCAACCCAACAATGGGTTGTCAGATTCATCTGAAAATTACAGGGCAGATAGATCTTGATCTGATAAACAATTTTACAACCTGTCAGATTTGCTCTAAATGCTTTGGTTTTTGAGGTATAAGCCAAAAACTGCCTTTTACCCCTATGTTCTATTTTAGCTGTGGCGGCCATCCTGATTTGATGGTCAGGTCACCGGACACATTTTTAAAACTAGATACCCCAAAGATGATTGTGGCCAAGTTTGGATTAATTTGGGCCAGTAATTTCAGAGAAGAAGATTTTTGTAAAAGATAACTAAGATTTACGAAAAATGGTAAAAAATTGACTATAAAGGGCAATAACTCCTAAAGGAGTCAACTGACCATTTCGGTCATGTTGACTTATTTGTAAATCTTACTTTGCTAAACATTATTGCTGTTTACAGTTTATCTCTATCTATAATAATATTCAAGATAATAACCAAAAACAGCAAAATTTCCTTAAAATTACCAATTCAGGGGCAGCAACCCAACAACATGTTGACCGATTCATCTGAAAATTTCAGGGCAGATAGATCTTGACCTGATAAACATTTTTACTCCCCGTCAGATTTCCTCTTAATGCTTTGGTTTTTGAGTTATAAGCCAAAAACTGCTTTTTACCCCTATGTTCTATTTTTAGCCATGGCGGCCATCTTGGTTGATTGACCGGGTCACGCCACACATTTTTTGAACTAGATACCCCAATGATAATTGTGGCCAAGTTTGATTCAATTTGGGCCAGTAGTTTCAGAGGAGAAGATTTTTGTAAAAGTTAACAACGACGACGGACGACAGACGCCGGACGACGACGGACGCAAAGTGATGGCAAAAGCTCACTTGGCCCTTCGGGCCAGGTGAGCTAAAAATGAAATTTTGAATCATTACCAATAAAGGGCTGCGCTTTAGCGCATGATACGCCGGTTGCTCTTTTAACTTGTCTTGTATGCTTTAGGAAAATCCCCCCTTTTTTAAGCATAAAAATTCATAACACGGAAATGTAAAATCTGAAATTTATAAAAATTGAAAGGGAGCTTACATCAATAGATATAAACAATTCACCAAAGTTTCATGGACATTGGTGAAAGCTTTTTTGAGTTATTGTTCGAAGTGTTGAAAATCCCCCCTTTTTTATGAATAAAGCCTCATAAATCCAAAACTTAAAATCTGAAATTAAAAAAAAACCAAAAGGAAGCTTAAGGCAATAGATATAAACAATTCACTTAAGTTTCATGGAAATTGGTGAAAGTGTTTTTGAGTTATTGTCCGAAGTGTGGACGACGGACGGATGGACAGAGGTATACCATAATACATCCCTTCTAAATTTTAGACGGGCGTATAAAAAGTATACAGATCTTAAGATTAATATAACAAAGACATGTGTAAAGTTTTAAGCGATAATCATAAATCATTTTTTGAGATATGGCACGACATGTAAAAAAACCTTCCCCCTTTTTTTATAAAATACTCAATTACTCAAAAATGAAATTTTGAATCATCACAAAAAAGTAAACAGATATTCAGATTAAAATAACTAAGAAGTGTTCAAAGTTTTATGCCATAATCAAGAATCGTTTTTGAGATACAGTACTAGTGCGACATGTGAAAAAAAACCACCCCTGTTTTAGTTACAAAGTGCCGTAACTCAAAAAGTTTAAATCTTATTTTCACCAAAAAGTATACAGATAAGAAACAACTATATTAAGTTTCATGAAATTTGGATAAGTCATTTTCAAGTTACGGTGCGATATGTTTATGCCAGACAGACGGATAGACACTGGACATTTGTATACCATAATGTCCCGTCAAAATTTGGAGGGCGTATAAAACTTCATCCCTACTGATAGATTTTATTTTTTGTGTTTTTAACGCGACTTTTAATCACACTTTTGGGCTATTTCGTGACAACCAGTTTAAATTGGTGAAGGAAGCCATGGTGCCTGGAGAAAACCATGACTTCAATAGGAAAACTGTCAATCTTAGTCAATTAAGATTAGAGTTGAGCGCACCCTAACAAGCAGGGTTTGAACTTACAACCTCAGTCTTGACTGGCTAGTGATTACAGTAGTAACTACTTAGACTACTCAGCAACCAAGCCCTATTTCGACTTTATCTGAAAACAAAATATTGATGCGATCCTCACTTGTTCCAGCCATGAGTATATCACCACTGTATAATTGGAAAAAAGAAATTCTGAAATATGTTGTGTAATAAGAGTTACTGCACTTCTATTAAAGTATGCAAACAAATCATTGATTAACTTGCTTGCTATATTTGTTTGGATGTTTGTAAACAACAGGTAGGTAGTCTATTTCAGTCTGTTTACTTTTGACTGGAATTTGATTGTACAACAAACATTAAATTCATTTGATGTCAATTCTAAGTGACTTATTGTCCAATCAAATCCCAGTATATAAAAAAAAAAGATAGAAACTTCGCCTACCTACTGTTTGTAAACAACCAAGCAAACATAGCAAGCAAGTTGATCAATGTTTTGTTTTTCATGCTGTTATAGAAGAACTGTAATGTTCTATCTAACTTGCATTGAGTGAACATTGATAATAGTCCCGATAAATATGGCTTATTTTCTGAAGAGGTAAGACATTGATTCACAAATCTCCAATTTAAAGTCCTATATAAATGTCTGCAAGCTTCTCTGAATTCTATCAAGCTACTTTATGTCACTATAGTCTAAGCTTCTGTCATAATTTTGAAATAAAATAGTTGGCTGAGAATAAAGGAGTGATACTTATCATTTTCTATTACAATGTCAAATCTAAACAAGAATGTGTCCCAGGTACACAGATGCCCCACTCGCACTATCATTTTCTATGTTTACTGGACTGTGAAATTGGATTAAATTCTCTAATTTGGCATTAAAAGTAGAATGATCTTATCAAAGGGAACATGTATACTAACTTTCAAGTTGATTGGACTTCAACTTCATCAAAAACTACCTTGACCAAAAACTTTAACCTGAAGTGTAACAGACGGACGAACGAACGGACGCACAGACCAGAAAACATAATGCCCCTCTACTATCATAGGTGGGGCATAAAAATTCAAAGTACTTACCAATAGGAGGACAGACCAATAACCTTGGTTTCTCTACAAACTCTGTAGACTCAGAAAGTAGAAACAAAGCTATCAGGTACGGAATTATCTGCTCAATATCTTCAATTCTCCACTTATCATCAGCTGCTAATGGAATTTCTTTGCAGATAACATCCTCTTCTGTTGAATAAATACCATCATTGTAAGACTGTCCAAAAACTAAATGTTTACATATGATGTGAATGCTTCTATAGTCAAATGCAATCAGATGTGAAAAATATATATTTTTTTAAATGTTATAGCCACAGACAGAAAAAAGTATATAAAAAGTTGGACAGAAAATAAAGCAAATCCTTTATATCTAATTCAACTATGGATCTGTTAAACATCTATATTTATACAGTTTCAAGCCAAATGCTGTAGAGTTATCTCACAAGTTGGTCAACTGAAGCATGCTTGCATTTAGATCTATGTGAAATTCATTATTATTGAAGGGGAGCTTATTTTTGTTGATAAGGTGAACCAGGGTTTCCGCTGGCGTTCGCCATTTTCGCAATTTGCGAAAAAATAATAATTGTGGCGATAAAAATTCGTCATTTGCGAAAGAATTTGTCGAAAGAAATATATACAACGATTTATTTCCCTCCATCTTGTTTATTTACTCTTTCCGAGTTTCTCGGACTTTACCCAATCAGACAATACTCGGAATTCACATTGACCTCATTAAGATTTTGACAGAAAATCAATAATAAGCTGATTGCATTTTATAGCTATCGATAACAAAAGACTAATTAATAAAGGTGTTGATTGAATTGTTTGACAAAATGATATGGTTAAATGGCTGCCGTTAACTGTCACATACAAAATTTATTTACAGCTTTGCGACGCATGTGTTTGAAGCAAACTTTTGACGTCTCCTCTCCTTTCAAAGATAGTTAAGAAAAGAAATATGTTGTTGTGACGAAAAACGTTCAAAAGCAAGAAAAACTCCGATTAATAACTTAATTATCCTGTGACTTTAATACTACTCTCAAGTCGTTTGAGTGACACACGTGTTTCAAGCATAGTTTTTTTTTACGTCTCACCTTTTTCACTTACGATGGTCAAGAATAGAAAACTTTCGTTATGAAGAAATTTATCAAAAAGGTTGGGAACAACCCCTCGAATGAGAGTAACCCTTCAAGGTAATGATTACACATGAAATGAGGGATCAATTTCATGTGATGAAAGCTTTTGTTTTGTTGTAAAAACAACTTCTTGGTACAAAGGGGCACATCAGTATTTTTCTTTTAAAGAAACTTGCCCTACAAACTATACTGGTATTATATGATAAAAACATGTCCATTTACTTGTTATATTCCAGGACTTACATCTTGTTTATTAATAAAAGAATAGTGGCACCTTTTGAGTTTGAGAGAATAATCATAGTCACAATGGGAAAAAAATATCTTATTTAAGGGAGGGGGGGGGGGGGGGGGTAGAAAAAAAGGTTAATTAAAAAAAAAAAAATATTTATGTTACTTGGCGAAAAAAATAATAAAGTGGCGAAAAATATATTGTTTTGACGAAAGAGGTGGCGAAAAAAATAATTAACCCAGGGGAAACCCTGAGGTGAACCACACAGTAAACTGATCAACACAATTCAAATTTTCTACAGGCTTGTGACGTCGCTTGTATGCAGAATTTGTTCAAATCATGAAATCAAGTATCCACATGGTACACATAATAATCTTAATTTCAAATTGGCTTTGATACCTTGTTTTGTTGTGCTACATAGAGATCCCATCATTTTAGATCATCTTTCATTTCTTGTACATGTAAATAAAAAATACCTAAAGATTAAATTACTATCAAGTTACCTGTCATTAGGACCAGTCCAAGAACATCTGTTTTAGTTTTGTTATTAATGCCCTGATAGACCATTATTTTGTCTGATTTCTGACTCTGGATGCTGTAAGCCAACACAATGTTTACAGCTGTCATGCTGTATTCACTAACATTACTTTTTCTGGTAACTGCAGGTTTATCAAAGGTGACAGTATTCTGTACAAGAAGCGATCCAGCTTTGCATAATCCTGAAAATAATATAATTTATTGTGAAACCATGATATATTTTCCGTAGAATATAACAAAAAAGTTAAGTTGCAATATTAACAATTACAGAATTAATGCAATACCTGCAACATCACCATTTTCAATAAGTATTGCATCATTTAACCCTTTCCTCCATTGAAATTTTTGTTTTGCATACTTCATTTGCATAAGATTTTTTAAAATGAATTGGGAAAAACAAATATTCCATCAAATAAATTTTAGTCAGATACAAATTTTATTAAGTCTGATGTAGACACTTTATAGTCAAAGCATTTCAACTGAGATACTACACAGGCGTCATTATGGAGTAAAGGGGGTGGCGTCTTTATGGAGGAAAGGGTTAAAAAATTTACAGAAATAACACCAATATTATTGAATGAACCTCTCATAAAATATAATTTGGACCAGTAACCCTACACTAGTGGCAGAATATAACCAGCTAAATGGTCTGTATTATAGTCTATAGTTTAATCAAAAATTATTTGGATAATTGCATAAAGGTCCCAAAGCATTGTTTAAAGCATGTTTCGTTACAGGAACCTGATGTTCAGTTTTGTTTGTTTGTTAATGTGGTTCATAAATGTTTCTCTTTTTTATATAGATTAGACTGTTGGTTTTCCCATTTGAATGGTTTTACACTATCCTTTTTTTTTGCCTTTATAGCTTGCTGTTCGAAGTGAGCCTATGCTCAGTGTTGAAGACCTTACTTTGACTTGTAATGGTTTACTTTTAAAAATTGTGACTTGGATATAGAGTTGTCTTATTAGCACTCATACCACATGTTCTTATATCTACATAAGTAACAATTTCACATCTATCCAATGATCATATATATACCGGTGTATTTTTCCGCCACTGCCAGTATGTTAGCACAGTCTTTGACCTCTTCCTGCACAGCAATGGGATCAATCATAACTTTTATCAATCCACCTTCCAAATATTCCATGTTAAACTCCAATACTGTATTGATGAAATCTAGCCAGTTATCTTCCCATAATATTTCTGTCTTTTGTAAGAGATCACTGAAATAAAGAAAATATAAAAAAGTGTGATGATTTTCCAAACTAGTGAAAATTTTCCAGTTTAAAATACATGCAATAATAAACACTTTTATTTTGTGTAGTTTGTACTTAATTCTTGTGGACCTGAACAAGTATTGACTTTGTTTGAAATTAGTGCTGATCGCCTGAAAGTAATTAAAAAAGATGTGTTTTCCACATATATGGGTATTGCTTAACAACTACTTCTCTGTTTAACTTGTTTACAAATCTTTGTACTTTAGGTGATATTACTTCACATATACCTCTCTGTTTAACTTGTTTACAAATCCTTGTACTTTAGGTGATATTGCTACACATATACCTCTCTGTTTAACTTGTTTACAAATCTTTGTACTTTAGGTGATATTGCTTCACATATACCTCTCTGTTTAACTTGTTTACTAATCTTTGAACTTTAGGTGATATTGCTTCACATATACCTCTCTGTTTAACTTGTTTACAAATCTTTGTACTTTAGGTGATATTGCTTCACATAGTGTATTGACATCCATAGAATATTTAAGAATGTCTTGGAGTAATATCATTATTGATTATTTTTTTTAAATATTTGGCACAAGTAAAGTTTTATCCTTTCCAATATTTCAGTAAAATTTCATTGCATATAATATAAATAACCATCATCGGATAAAAAAAACAATTTACAAACTTCTTTAGTTACCATGTCGTCTCAAGGTGCCAAAATATTTTAGTGGGACACATTAAGAAGAAAAGTGCTTTGTCACACTCAAGATACATATATATATATATTGATTTCTCAGAAGAAAAATTGCAATGATATTCAGGGTTAATTTGCTACAAGTGTCAATTTCAAGGGAATATTCTTTTTCAACTCTTTTTGATATGAAACCAGATGTGACATACCATGTTTAGGAGGTATTAAATCTCAACCTCTAGATGTCTTTTAGTTGTTTTTGTTGGATTGATGTATACCCAATTTTTATAAATTATTGTCAGTCATCTAATCAAGATTGTTTTTCTCTCGTGAGCTGTTTTACCTATGATTATTAATTTTGTTGACAACAGCACATGTGGCCTTAGTTTCTAGGGATAATTTTTCATGTCACTCTACTGTGGGGAGAAAGGAAACAATTAGTCAGTAAGATCATGGAAGTAATATTTAGAAGGAATAACAACGACTAATTAGCATGTATTTATAGCATGCTGAGCTCTGTACTAAAGTCATACCATTTCATCCAATTATAGTCTCAGCGGTAAGACCCCTTTGGTTACTATCTGCGTTACCACGGTTGTAAAATTGCATCTGGAATTTCTTATCAGTCACATGGTTTTATCGAGTCCGGTAATTTTAAAGTACCTGTGTGAAATCCGAGGTTTATTAATAAGAAGGTGGCGCTGTATCATATAAAACCTCTGCCTTCAGATGAAGTCGTATGATGTAAAAAACTTGAAAAACGGACGAGAATTGTTCAAACTACAGCAGTTTAACATGGAAAATTGTATTTGATTTAGCATATTTTTGCTTTTTACCTTTTGTTTTAAACTGTTCTAAAAGTATTTTCCGGTTAAAAGCGGATCCCGAGTTAAACAGATAAATACCGTTGAATCGATCAGGTTTCACATGATGTTTAACAAAATAGTGTAGGCAAATGTAGGCATAGATTTTTTTACTGTTGAAATGTGCAAAGTTAATCGAGATTGAATAAAAGAATATTTACTTTCAAGTATTCTAAATTTATGTAAAATATATTTCATAAATGTCATTGATTGCATTATTGAAACTGGACAACTAAAATGGGGATAATATTTTCGTAAATATATATTATTGTGGAATGCTTGTATTAATATAATAAGCTATACAGCAAAAATTATAACAAACCGACGAAATGGGCTTGAATCTATCTGTCTTACGGTAAATTCATTTTTACACAAATTAGTTTATGTATGAAGACCTTAAATTGAAGGATAGAACCGTTTAGTATTGTGAATATTTTAATTGACTATAAATACACGAAGGATTAAGATTTTTCGTATTAAATAAAGGGGGTTCAAATGTATTTTTTTTTTACAATCATCTTCTTAACTTACGGAAATGTTTTCTTAACTGTCGGTAAATATTAAAATTGAAATGACACAATCTTGTTCTCCAATTTTCTATGTGATAGCTGTCGGTTTAAACTATTATGATCAAACTAACCAAAAATAGGCAAAAATTGGACTAAAATAAAAATTGAACGAATGACTCTTTTGGCAGCGTACATCAACGGAATGTAAGGAATGCACTATTCGGGTTACTTCGCACGTATAAAGGACAAAAACTTGTCTGTTCGTAGTTCTCCGTGAACACGAAAATGACCGATAAGTGTCAGTGATTTGATCGATCACATGCGGAGAATCAACTTCCATGCCAGATATTGAACCAATTAACAAGTTATTGAAAGATGGGCGGTAACGCAGATGAAACCTTTGAAGTGACGACGTTGTTGTTCCTTCTAAATATTACTTCCATGGTAAGATCAAAGGAAAATTTGGATAAATCTTTTTTTATTCAAATCTACGATAACTTACCCATCTTCGGCATCTTCCATGTTTTCATTGACATCTAAATCATATCCTGGTATTTTAGGAAGTTCTAACTTTTCAGATGACAACATGAAATTTCCAGAGAACAATACTATTCCTGAAACAATACAAAGAAAACTTCAATTATACAAAACAAGCATTTAAATATTCAAACTGTCATGTTTACAATTTGCTTTGGAATTTTCTATATAAAATCAATAAATTAAAATAAGAAATGTGCCAAGCAAGTATGTACTATAAATTCCTAAACTTATTTTTTTAATCTTGTCACTTGTTGCAGAAACAAAGTTTGGTCAGACAAGCCAGAGACAATCACTAAAAATGCCAATTATTCAGTAAGTATACATAATTTGATTCTATTTTTCATGGGGATAGTTGTATTTGTAGCTTCTGTTGACCATACTTTAAGCGTATAATTTGAAAAACCATGGAATACTGTGGATTTGTTATAATTCGTTGGATACCAATTTTTGTGGGTTTCGTGAGTACAGGTGAACCACAAATTCAAATGTTCAATGAATACTATATTTTTAATAAGCTTTGTATAGATAGATTTGCAAAGCCATGAAATCAAATATCCACCAATATGTAAGTTTTCAGCAATCCACGAAAATAATTGAATCCACAGTATTAAATTCTTGTTACTGTTGAACGATATGTTAAGTATAGTAAATCCTCAGCTTAAATGGTACTGAGTGCTTTCCTTATAAAATATGAAATATATTTAGCTGGACATCATTTGACATTGTATTGGACATTATATGTGTTTTCTATATTTGTGTATGGTTAAGCAGACTTAATAATTTTATTTTTACCATTGTTATGTACAGCAAATCTTTGTTTTCCCTGTAGAACTTGTACCACAGCTCCTTGGAGAAGTGCATTTACTGTATCTGTATTTTGATTGAGATCTAAATTGGAGAAAGTTATTCCTCTGTCCAACGCAGCTTTTGATTCCTACAATGGTAGTGTTGAAAGTATTAATCAAAGTGCATGTAAGCACTAAAGGGTAAAGATTGCGTTAATTTATCAGTGGGAAGTAAATTCAAATATTGCATTGTCAATGAAAGCATTGGTTGTAGTTGATTCAACTATAATTCTGGCCAATGGGAGATAATTCCAATTTTTTAAGATGACTTTTATAATGACATCATTTATATTTTAAGACCAGATATTAGATTCCTAAACCTTGCAAAAGTAATGTAATTTATTTGACAAGTGTAACATTGTTTTTTGCCTTGAGTATCTGAGCATACAATACATTGATAAATTTCTGTCATGGATAGGATTTATAGAATTTTATGATCAATGCACTATATTTTGTGTTATAAAAAGGTAGTTACAAACGTTGGAAGATTTCGATACCAGGTCAGTAACATAGGGTTTTGATTCCATTTCGTGCAATCTTTAACAAAAACTACAATCCCCTAGGCATACCAAGTAAAAAAACACCATTTTCTCTGATCATATACCATTCATTTCAGTATTGGAAAATAATTTAATTTTGGATGTAATGCGTCTTCTGATTGGCTGACGTTATTTTGTTATGAGCCCATAGACATAATTTAGTCATGTGACCCTGAAGTCATCAACATTTTTTCATGGTTTTCTACGGTTTAAAATAGAATTTAGAATTAAATTATAAGAAATGACTAATATTTTTTCTGTCTATTGGAAATAACATAAAAAATGTGGTGCACACTGTTATTTTTTTTAATAACCTGCTACACACGTTATTCAGTGTGCACCACATTTTTTATGTTATTTCAAATAGACAGAAAAAATATTACAGTCATTCCTTAATTAAATACTACTGTATTTCTAAATCCAAACTTACAAATACTGAAGTCTTACCAAGGAATGATCTTTTGAAGTTTTCTGTGATATGGCTAACCAGCTGTGATAAATCAGTGTAGCCAGTGGTGTATGTATACCCTCCGAGTCACCGAGGTCGATAGTGTACGGCATAACAGCTTCATCCTTCACTGAAATAAAAAGTTACATATAAGTTTGGCCAGTGGTGTATGTATACCCTCCGAGTCACCGAGGTCAATAGTGTACGGCATAACAGCTTCATCCTTCACTGAAATAAAAAGTTACATATAAGTTTAGCTAGTAATGTATGTATACCCTCCGAGTCACCGAGGTCGATAGTATACGGCATAACAGCTTCATCCTTCACTGAAACAAATAGTTACATATAAGTTTAGCTAGTAATGTATGTATACCCTCCGAGTCACCGAGGTCGATAGTATACGGCATAACAGCTTCATCCTTCACTGAAATAAAAAGATACATATAAGTTTGGCCAGTGGTGTATGTATACCCTCCGAGTCACCGAGGTCAATAGTGTACGGCATAACAGCTTCATCCTTCACTGAAATAAAAAGTTACATATAAGTTTGGCTAGTAATGTATGTATACCCTCTGAGTCCCTGAGGTCGATAGTGTACGGCATAACAGCTTCATCCTTCACTGAAATAAAAAGTTACATATAAGTGTAGCCAGTGGTGTATGTATACCCTCTGAGTCACCGAGGTCGATAGTGTAGGGCATAACAGCTTCATCCTTCACTGAAATAAAAAGTTACATATAAGTTTGGCTAGTAATGTATGTATACCCTCTGAGTCCCTGAGGTCGATAGTGTACGGCATAACAGCTTCATCCTTCACTGAAATAAAAAGTTACATATAAGTTTGGCTAGTAATGTATGTATACCCTCTGAGTCCCTGAGGTCGATAGTGTACGGCATAACAGCTTCATCCTTCACTGAAATAAAAAGTTACATATAAGTGTAGCCAGTGGTGTATGTATACCCTCTGAGTCACCGAGGTCGATAGTGTAGGGCATAACAGCTTCATCCTTCACTGAAATAAAAAGTTACATATAAGTTTGGCTAGTAATGTATGTATACCCTCTGAGTCCCTGAGGTCGATAGTGTACGGCATAACAGCTTCATCCTTCACTGAAATAAAAAGTTACATATAAGTTTGGCTAGTAATGTATGTATACCCTCTGAGTCCCTGAGGTCGATAGTGTACGGCATAACAGCTTCATCCTTCACTGAAATAAAAAGTTACATATAAGTTTGGCTAGTAATGTATGTATACCCTCTGAGTCCCTGAGGTCGATAGTGTACGGCATAACAGCTTCATCCTTCACTGAAATAAAAAGTTACATATAAGTTTGGCTAGTAATGTATGTATACCCTCTGAGTCCCTGAGGTCGATAGTGTACAGCATAACAGCTTCATCCTTCACTGAAATAAAAAATTACATACAAGTTTGGCTAGAGATGAACGTAAACCCTCAGGGTCATAAATGTTTATGGATAGTAAAGATAAGTGATTCCAAAAGCTACTAAATAAAAGTTTAAATGACTGTTGCTTTGATCCTTTTATATAGCACTGTAAGCATTCTTATATCAAGTCATGTTATACAAACCTCTTGAGAAGAATTCTGGCCAATCTGGTATTGACCATGAGTAGGAATGATCCCATCTAATAAGAGAACTAATTGATGGAGATTTTACATCCAATGGGAAATCAGACTGGTAAAACACACTGACATCCATTGGCTGACCTGTCAAAAAATAAAAAGTATAATTGGTACATACTGTGCATTCATTTTTTTTCGTGGATTTGAAAAAAACTTGCATGTTCATGGATATATTAAATAGATGGGGAATTTGTGTATGGGACACAGATGATGCCCCCGCTTGCATATCTTAGAGAATAAAGGTACATAACTGAAGAACTGTAAAAGTGACACTTCATAAATTTGTACTTGACCTGAGTTTTGTGGTTATAAGTATTGTGTGTAAGTTTCAAAGCTTTTGGTTCAGGCAAACTTACCGGTAAGTTCGAGAATGGAAACAACAAATTCATCAATTTTTCCATTTGTAAAAGGGCATCATTCTAGAATGGTAAAAGTGATACCAGCAAAATGTAAACTTGATTTGTACTTTGTGGTAATAAGCATTTGTATAAGTGTCATAACATTTGGTTGAGGCAAACTAAAGTTTAGAGAACAGAAACCAACTTTGGGACATACATGAATACGGATAGACAAGTATAAAACTTAATGCTCTCTCTGGTACTGCTTGGACATAATAAAACTGTTGTTCATTATGGTATAAAATAATGTTCTGATATACTCCTTGTGGGACCATTTGATACAACATCTATTCTATCATTTTGTTGCTATGTTTGTTTATCATATTATTTCATAAAACCATTTCATTGGTCATTAAAATAAATAGTTTTACTTTCCAATGTCATTCATGATAATTTCCAAATCAATATAACAAGAAATCTTTCCTGGTGATGATGTAAAGGAAGATGAAAAGACACACTTTGACTAGATATTTATCCTAGCATGCATTGTAAATAAAATCAACAAAACATGTACTGTGGATTAATTAATATTTGTTGGATACAAATTTTTGTGGCTTTTGTTGGTACAGCTACAGGCCTAGGGGAACAAATATATTCAACAAATTAAAAATTTTCTGAAAGAATGTATGTAGACTTTACCAAAACCACAAAATTTAATATCCACAAACAGGCAAGATTTCCTCTTTCTATGAAAATTGGTACCAACAAAAATAAATGAATCCACAGTATTCCTAGATCTTCCTTTCAGATACTTACCAATTATATGAATCTCTCCTAATGTCTTTAGGAAGGATACTTACCAATCATATGAATCTCCCCTTATGTCTTCAGGAAGGACACATGGTATGGTTTACAGTCTATAGATTTAGATTCTTCACTAATGTCTTCAGGAAAGATACTTACCAATCATATGAATCTCTTCTTATGTCTTCAGGAAGGATACTTACCAATCATATGAATTTCTCCTAATGTCTTCAGGATGGATACTTACCAATCATATGAATCTCTCCTAATGTCTTCAGGAAGGATACTTACCAACCATATGAATCTCCCCTGATGTCTTCAGGAAGGATACTTACCAATCAAATGAATCTCTCCTAATGTCTTCAGGATGGATATTTCCCAATCATTATATGAATCTCTCCTAATGTCTTCAGGAAGGATACTTACCTATCATATGAATCTCTCCTAATGTTTTCAGGAAGGATACTTACCAATCATATGAATCTCTCCTAATGTCTTGAGGAAGGACACTTACCAATCATTATATGAATCTCTCCTAATGTCTTCAGAAAGGACACTTACCAATCATATAAATCTCTCCTAATGTCTTCAGGAAGGATACTTACCAATCATATGAATCTCTCCTAATGTCTTGAGGAAGGATACTTACCAATCATATGAATCTCTCCTAATGTTTTCAGGAAGGATACTAACCAATCATTATATGAATCTCTCCTAATGTCTTCAGGAAGGAAACTTACCAATCATATGAATCTCTCCTAATGTTTTCAGGAAGGGCACTTACCAATCATATGAATCTCCCCTAATGTCTTCAGGAAGGACACTTACCAATCATATGAATCTCTCCTAATGTCTTCAGGAAGGACACTTACCGATCATTATATGAATCTCTCCTAATGTCTTCAGGAAGGACACTTACCAACCATATGAATCTCCCCTGATGTCTTCAGGAAGGATACTTACCAATCAAATGAATCTCTCCTAATGTCTTCAGGATGGATATTTCCCAATCATTATATGAATCTCTCCTAATGTCTTCAGGAAGGATACTTACCTATCATATGAATCTCTCCTAATGTTTTCAGGAAGGATACTTACCAATCATATGAATCTCTCCTAATGTCTTGAGGAAGGACACTTACCAATCATTATATGAATCTCTCCTAATGTCTTCAGAAAGGACACTTACCAATCATATAAATCTCTCCTAATGTCTTCAGGAAGGATACTTACCAATCATATGAATCTCTCCTAATGTCTTAAGGAAGGATACTTACCAATCATATGAATCTCTCCTAATGTTTTCAGGAAGGATACTAACCAATCATTATATGAATCTCTCCTAATGTCTTCAGGAAGGAAACTTACCAATCATATGAATCTCTCCTAATGTCTTCAGGAAGGGCACTTACCAATCATATGAATCTCCCCTAATGTCTTCAGGAAGGACACTTACCAATCATATGAATCTCTCCTAATGTCTTCAGGAAGGACACTTACCGATCATTATATGAATCTCTCCTAATGTCTTCAGGAAGGACACTTACCAATCATATGAATCTCCCCTGATGTCTTCAGGAAGGATACTTACCAATCAAATGAATCTCTCCTAATGTCTTCAGGATGGATATTTCCCAATCATTATATGAATCTCTCCTAATGTCTTCAGGAAGGATACTTACCTATCATATGAATCTCTCCTAATGTTTTCAGGAAGGATACTTACCAATCATATGAATCTCTCCTAATGTCTTGAGGAAGGACACTTACCAATCATTATATGAATCTCTCCTAATGTCTTCAGAAAGGACACTTACCAATCATATAAATCTCTCCTAATGTCTTCAGGAAGGATACTTACCAATCATATGAATCTCTCCTAATGTCTTGAGGAAGGATACTTACCAATCATATGAATCTCCCCATATGTCTTCAGGAAGGACACTTACCAATCATATGAATCACCCCTTATGTCTTCAGGAAGGACACTTACCAATCATATGAATCTCCCCTAAATTCTTCAGGAAGGATACTTACCAATCATATGAATCTCCCCTAATGTCTTCAGGAAGGACACAGGGCATGGTTTACAGTCAATAGATTTAGATTCTTCACTAATCACAGCTTGTACACCATTCAAGTTAACATTGATGAGTGTTACATAGGATGGCATGGATTGTAGAATATCATTGGCTCTTACAACTCGGTTCAGGATACTGCTAATGGCACCACTGTCCACATACTGATCTGGGTGTTGTAAGTGTTTAGGATTCTTCATCAAACCTGATCTGAAATTTATATATGCAGCTGCAGTTTAATATAGGGCAGTATTGTGTAAATCTACTGTGAATTAAGTCTTGATATGAACAATAATTATAAGTAACAAGAATGTGTCCTCAGTACACGAATGCCCCACTCGCACTATCATTTTCTATGTTCAGTGGACCGTGAAATTGGGGTAAAATCTCTAATTTGGCATTAAAATTAGAAAATCATATCATAGGGAACATGTATACAAAGTTTGAAGTCGATTTGACTTCAACTTCATCAAAAACTACCTTGACCAAAAACTTTAACCTGAAGCGGGACAGACAGACGGACGGACAGACAGACCAGAAAACATAATGCCCCTCTATTATCGTAGGTGGGGCATAAAAACAGGAAATAGTAAGGACGCTTTGTGTTGGTTCTATGGTTTTGTTGGCTTGTTTTCTTAACACATTTATCCCATTGAAAAAGAAAGAAAGGATACAATAGATACAGTTAAGTCTACCTCATATTTTGACTAACATCTAGAAATTGACAATGAGGGTCTGTTGAAAACAAAACTTTAAGCACAAGATGATTCCAGCTTCCCAAACTTTCCATTTCTATGAAGCAACATTCCAGCAGAGCCTGCATACGGAGTGTATATATATCTCCTAATTTATATGATATTCTCAGGCATGCTCATATGGAAACTATTAAACCATAAGTTCCAAATGGTGTAATTGAAATCACCCTGTCATAAATTTTACAGACGCTTATGGAATATGGGTTTCACAGATTTGGGATATGTTTTTGAAGTGGTCACTACAATCCTGTTACCTTTTCACAAATGTGTCCTAACAAATTAAGACTTTTTGCCCGGTTTTTAATATCATGAGCGACAGGACGGGTTCCACATGTGGAACATGCTTACCCTCTGGGAGCACCTGAGATCACCCCAAGTTTTGGTGGGTAGTCTTTAGTTTTCTATGTTGTGTCTTGTTTACTATTAATTATTTTGAAAGAAGTCTTGAAATAGTGAATGGTTTCAGATATAGAAGCTACAACATAAGTTGACCATTCCATACCTCATCTTTGGTTCCTGGATGACAACTTTTAGTTTCTCCATTACTTTCTCAGTAAGACTATCTAACAGTCTACAGTATAGTATTATACCATCTGTCAGTTGTTGGTAGTAACCACCTAAAAAAGTCAAGAGAAACAAATAAATTTTGATTATTGGAAGTTCAGTTGTACTAGAAAATAGTGATCATTTATGGACAAAAGTTAGAAAATAGTGATCATTTATGGACAAAAGTAAACAAGTATCAAATTCTATATTGTTTATTTTTTGGTGGAGAGGCACCTCATTGGCAATCATAACATATCCTTTTATTCTTGTATCAGATGATGTCAGTATCTTACACTTATAGTTAAGTTAATGAATGTCTGATCAATTTTGAAGACCACAGTTTTACCTTTATCATGGATCAGTTCTAGAGTCTTATCTGTGTATCCATTGGCAACCCCTATAATTGCTGAGTCATCTGATAAGGTTGTCAATACCTTGACCTTTGGACCTAAACAATACATCTCCTGCAGACTCAGCTTTACTTTGTAGATCTTGTAGTCTTTTGCTGAAATTTTAATACATAACAACATCAACTAAAGTTTCGTATCTGATGTACATTAAAAATCTTTAAAAAAACGTTGCAACTCTCATTTCACTGTTGCAGAAGATCTATTCAACATATACAAATGAATATATATTTCCATTTGTAAATGAACTTTAGATGTAACACTGAATATATACCTTTTTTTTTAAATAAACAAGTTTTTCAAACAAATATGCAGTCAGTTCAAATTATTGAAATAGTTTTTTTAAAACTCTTTATTGTGCATATTTTCCTATTAACAAGATGTTTCCTGATTTCATGGCTTAGCTCCTTATACAAAACAAATGCTTCTTGATTATCCAAATTGAAAATCAAATGTAATGGAAAATGCTTAACAAAGGTAGGCATTTTTTTCAAAAGCCTTGTTTACTTCTTGATCTATTATTATACTAACCACTGTGTCTGGAATGCTCTTCTATAGTTTGTCCTATAATATATGCAACTCTCAAACACTGTTCTCTGGTCAAGCTATTGTCCACATAGCATGCTACAATTTCTGACAAACCAATACCATATACACCTGAAATCTTTACCTTGGCAGCACGGAGACAATCAACAATACCTAAATATAAACAAGAGGCCCTAAAGAGCCTGTGTCGCTCACCTTGGTCTATGTGCATATCATAAACCAAAGGACACAGATGGATTCATAACAAAATTGTATTTAGTTGACGGTAATGTGTTTGTAGATCTAACTTTACTGAACATTCTTGCTGCTTACAATTATCTCTATCCATAATGAACCTATAAATTTATCCCAGTAGTAGAATTACGGAATTACAGAATTACAGAATTGCGGACAAGGGTAAAACTATATGGCACCAACAACTTCATTGCGGGGACATAAGAGTGGAATGAAACTTAAACTTGATCTGAAGCTCACATACCAAAAATCAGTCCAATATCTGAAAGAGTTTAGAAAAAAGGTCTGTAAAACTGTGATTTTCAACAATTTATCCAAATTCAAAGCCTGTAATTTCAGCAAAAATTAGTGAAGCAGAACAAAACTTAATCTGTAACTTATCATAGTTAACTCACATACCAAAAATCAGCCTAATATCTGAAGGGGTTTAGAAACTCTGTATAATGGATTGTTGCGGAATGACGGAATGATGGAATTTCGGAATTACGGACAAGGGTAAAACTATATGGCATAGACAACTTTGTTGCAGGGCCATAAAAATAAATAAATATGTCCTTTAGGGATAATTTCCTTAAGCTTGTTGTCAGACGTAGCTGTTTTCATATAAACATCAGCTGAAGCATTTTAACTAAGATCTGCAAACAACATCAATAGGCACAGTTAAACCTGAATATATAACATTGAAATTTGATTGAATGCAATCCAATTTACAATTGTACAATATCCAAATTAAGGTTCCACTAAAGTCAAAATATAGGACACTTCATAAACATCTAAACTTTGCCTGTATTTTTCAACCTATAAGGCATAAAGTCATAAACTATGAGAACATATGTTCATTTAAACATACTTTACATATACACAAAGTATAAATTGTAAATAAACTTGAAATTGTTATGTTGTGGCCAAACCGGTTCTTGGGGTGAACAATAAATTTTCAAAAAAATCTGGAGGCCTGCAAGACGACTTAATTTGCTTAAAATTGGTATAAACGAATACTATTACATGTAATGCAGGGCAAGCGAACCAAAGGCTTACTCTACATGCATTAGAAATTAGCTCTAATTATTGTAAAAGTATCCAAGGAGTAAATTATGAGAGTCTTGTGTTTTTGCATTCAAAACTTATTTTTGATTTAACAGATTTTACATCAAGTTTTGATGATTGCATAGATGAATGGGTGGATTTTAAGTGTCCAGTGGCAAATTATATATGCATACCCCATTTCCATTCTCAATTTTATATAATGACATGAACATATCAATAATAACTCAAATCAAATAATTTTGTTTTAAGACAAGGGGAAGAGTCTCTCATACTTGCAACATTTGAGTGATCGATAATTATTGAGTGAATCTATTTATTATGTCATTATTTTCCAGTTATATATAAAGCAAATTAAATATTTTTTTGGGGAAATTTCAGAACTTTCTGCATTTTTTTAATAATAGTTTTAAATTCCTGGAGAAAATATTATTTTTATAAATACCTATCATTATTGCTATAGCTTTGACAAATCCATTTGCTGTAGTGGGTTTGACAGGAAGTTTTAAAGCCTCTGTCATGATCATCTTTAATCCAATCTTATCCTTTACAATCTGAAGAATAAAATATTAAATGGATTCTAAAAACATCTACCTTTAGAAATACTTCTATTAAAAAGTTTATTGCAACATAAAAGCTTAGTTATTTTGATCTTGTGGCAGTGCATTGCTTTACTGTTTTTAAAAGTTCCGACTTCAACTTTCAAGATATGTCTTTTTTTTTTAATTCAGCATCTGGTCCTTTCATTTGGTTTTACTTGCAAGTTTCTCAATTGCATACTGTGTGCAAACTTGCTGTTTTTTCTAGGATTTAAAATACCCATAATTGGAACTACAGAAAAGATGATCGTCAAAGGGTACAGATAGCCTCAAACCAACATATTCAATCATTTGGGAATGATTGAACTAAATTCTTATGTCACCCTTGAATTCAGGTGTGTAATGTTTATTCCAGATACTATGGATTCATTTAGTTCGTGGGTACCAATTTTATGTGGTTTGAGGAAAACTTGCATATTCGTGGAAATTTAATTTTGGGGTTCTGGCAAAGTCTACATACATTTCTCTAGAAAGTTTGTAATTTATTGAATATTAAAATTGTGTTTCTATTGTAACCACGAAAATTGGTATCCAACGAATACTAATGAATCCATAGTAAACAACGACATACTTACAACTTGTGACTGAACAATAGACTTCATAAAACAGCCATTATTCAATAATTGTGGATTAAAGTCTAACATATCCCATATAAAATCTTGTAGACAAAGCCAAAGTTCTGAACAAGTCGGTGCTTCATTGGAAAATCTTTGTGTCAGCTCTGCAAAATCAAATAATGAGATTAATAAGTTGTGGTTGTTTCCAATATTAAAAAATAATAATAATTATTGCAATGGAATCATGTTTAACAAGAATACCTGTCCATAGTACACTATGCCCTTCCTGAAATATATTTCTTTACCTAAAGGAAATCTGTACTTCATCAAAACATTTAAATTTGTTGTCTCTACTTTTTGTTCAATTTTATGGAGGTCAGTTTTATTGGTGCAGGAAAAAGGGGAGACAACTAACTTTTGCAAGTGGCTAAAAAAAATACTAAGAAACTGAAGTCTTGATGATTAGAACAGATCTTTATGATTCTAATTACAATACATAGTCCTACACTGGTTAAAACTGAATTGTACAGGAACAAAATGTCATGGTGTAAACTATAACAAATATCAAGTCAATATCTTCAAGCAAAAAAAAAGTGTGGAAACCTGATTTTGTCCGAGACAACATTTGTCGTCCCTTGATTTTCGTTGTTCACGAATATAGTCCATAGTGTTGACAGTGGGTTACTTGCCATTAATTTTTATACCCCTTCCAAATTTATTTCTCCATGTTTAATGCCTCAAATTGCTAGTAGGGGGTGAAATTACACTGTAAAAAAACTTGGGTCCAGAATTTTCAAGGAAAGTAGTGATTTGGTCCAGCTGAAAAAGGTTAAAAATTAGCACTTCAGAAGCTGTCAAAAGATTTCAAGACGCCCTAAACATAGTTTTCTATAAATTTGATATAATTTGTCCCTGAAATAGTACAACACACTGTAAAAATTTCATTGAGAAAGCACATGTGTGATTTTTTCAATTTTCATTTATGTTCTAAAAGAAATGCACTACAAAATAATTGTGGTCTCAGACCATTTGTTGGACTGAAGGATGGACATACAGACAGACAGACTTCATCCATAGGGGACTCATTTAACTCTCACCTTGACTATTTGGATCTGATATAAAATATCCTCTTATTTGTCTTCTAACATCATAACTGAGTAATGATAAACTTAGGTGTGACATTAGTGTTACATCATCTTTATTTTTAGACACAAAATCTTGAATTGCTTCTTGTTCTTGTACAGTACGAGCAGTAACAGGTATCAGACAAAACGTTTTTCCTGAAATCATATTTAAACATTTATATTACTAGTGAAAGTATTTTATTTTTTAAGGGAAGAGAAGAACAAAATGATATATTTTTTTTGCAGAATGATGATTAATTTGTTGAAAAAAATCGTTTTCATTTAGACCTTTTTTCTACTTTTTCAAAGTGCTCTTAATATTTTGTGAGTTAAAGTGCTAAGTTTATGAAGTTGAGCTAGCAACTAAAAACTGTATTATTAACCATTTTAAAGGTTTCTTTTAAAATAAATTCCAATATTAGCATGATCATGCTGATGACAACATATAACTATAACTAACCCATAGCCTTTCTTTTCCTTTTGAATGGTTTTAAAACCACATGTCCATTGGCACCACCAAATCCAAAGGAGTTTAAACCAATATAGCCATCTGAAAGAAGAGGATTTACAAATAAATGCATCATATATATTCAATCCATACAATTGGTCATTCTAAACATTAAACCAATATAGCCATCTGTAAAAAAAGAGGATTTACAAATAAATGCATCATATATCTTCAATCCATACATTGTTTTGCTAGATTGTGAAGTGTATAGAATATTATCTTATCAAATAAACCTGACACACTTTGAATTGAACAGAAAAATGTGTGTCCAAATATGCAGTAGAAGGACACCAAGACTAACTATCGAATGTCCATGTTCACTTTAATTTTGAAGAAAATAGTAATTTTGGCATATTTCAATTTTTACCTCAAAATAAACATATGACTAAGGTTCAAGATATTATGACCAAAACTTTATATTAACTTCATTCATGGCAGACTACCTTAAATAACTTTATAATGGTGAACTGAAAAAACTATTCTATTAGTTTATTTTACAATGACTTTACAAACCTTTCAGCTCGGTTGGCTCTTTAACAACTACTATTTTCCCTTCCTTTATGGCCTCAATATTTAGATTTGGTGATATAAAGTTGATCTGTGGAGGTATTATACCATGTCGAGCTGCTAAAATACATTTCACTAAACTTGCCAATCCTACAAAAAATAAGATGGTTTCACTTAGTCTACATTATTTAACAGAGAAAGATTCACATTGACGAGCTAATATGCTTCACATTGTGTGGAGTGGCTGATATTTTACAATATCTTTACCAAATCAAAGCGCGAAAGCGCTGTAAAGGCAGTTAATTACAGGTTGTGTGTATTTCTAGTCCAGTTATATCATTATCTTCCATAGAACAGAGGTGGTTTGTAGAATTTAAGATTTAGAGTTCTTTTGTACCTTAGTTCACCTATATCTATAGTCTTCTGTTTACAGTATATTTTCTGTGCCTCGCCATGAAATGCATTTTTAGCCATGGCCTTGTCAGTTTGCTTTAAATTTATGAGTTTGACTGTCCCTTTGGTGTCTTTCGTCCCTCTTCTTTAGACATATAAGAACTTTTCCTTTTCAATATAAATAGACTATTTTTAATTATTGATTGTATACGCATATTCTATGACTCCCATAAAAAAATAGTTCACAAAGATTGACTAGTCTCTGTACTGTGTGTATAGCAAGAACATCAAGTATTAGTAACATAATGGTAAATGTACATAGTAACATGTCAACTTTTTTTATGACCATACCTGCCAACTGTCAGTATTTGCAGAGTATTTCCCCCATCCAGCTCGAGGCTCCCAAATGGAAATTTTGTAAGAGCAATTTTGTCGACTATTTAAAGAAAACAATTAATTCAACAATGGCTATAAGCTTGTTAATGCAAGAAGAAGCCAAAAACCACATTAGAATATATTTGAAGGGAATCCATGACAATCGCCCCATTAGCAAATAGCCCCACTTTTTCACTAACTTGGAAAAAGATGTTATCCCATTGAATATAAGTTCAATTCCTTATATTGCATTATGATACAATTAACAGGTTTCTTTTAATTGTTATGCAAATAACTAAGCTTCAAAACTTACATTTATTCTTCAGTATATATCAATAATAGTAATTAAATTAATTTTCGGTTTGTTTGTATTCTGTGTAGATTAGTTTTCATTAAAGTGGTGCGAGTTTTTATTTTTAATTATATATATATATATATTAATCTAAAAATTACCGTTTTTTTATAAGTAGGGCGAGTTGGCAGGAGTAATATTAAACAGGGTTCTCGCTAAGGCGAGTCCATGAGTCCTGGACTCAACAAAATCTGTTTGGACTCACCATTTTCAAAACTGGTGAGTCCACAAATACATGAATATTGAAATATTTTGTATAAACTGAACACAGTTACCATGACTCACCGTGGCCAAAAATGACCGAATAAACTGAACACAGTTACCATGACTCACCGTGGCCAAAAATGACCAGTCCCTGGACTCGCCTTCAAAAATCCTTAGCGAGAACCCTGATTTAAAATGATTTAACCAATTTCACATGTGGGGCGAGTTGGCAGGAGTAATATTAAACATGATTTAACCAATTTCACATGTGGGGTGATTTGATAAATCAGTTTGTGGTGTTTTTTTAAAAAGTGGGCCGATTAGCCAGTGGGGCGACTTGTCCTGCTTCCATTTGAAGGCCCCCTTGAAGGTTTTGTATGACTATATGAACCATCTTTCACGTAAAACCCCCATGTGCATTTTGAAAAGTTGGCAGATATGTTTCTAACTCCAGGCAAAATCTACCGGTATGAATGAAAAAGAAGTTTTCAATTAAGGCTCTGTGGCCATATAACAGCTGTCTCATTAGCATTTTAACCACTTCCCATATTTGCAATTAAAACAATAGAAGAAAATTATTCAACGCAAAAACAAAACTTACTTGTAAATATGAAATTCTCTTTACGGTATGAGTTTTTCTCCTTGTTTGAGATTGTACAGTAGTACCTGTAACTGCATATACCTATTTCTTATTCACTTTTGCTTGATAAACTCACTAAATATCATATACATTGTACCACATCTCCTTATTTTTATATGCATTCCAATAACATGAACAATTGTAATTCAATTCTATATACCAAAGCAAAATGAACTGCACCACTTTCATTCTCTAGTATGCATCTTTTGGCAAAATACAAGACTTTGTTCTTAGATGACACAATTAATATAATATATATTTATTGATAAAAAAATAAAATTTAGTATACAACTCTTTAACGGTATAAGAAAAAGCACAGCTGTGTCATAAATTGTGAAATCTGTGCTGAAAACATAGACATTGATGGTATTTGAGTAATTCCATATGTGAAGCTCAACATTAGCTCGTCAGTTGGTGGTGGACAGTTATAGTTCCTTTCTGCAGGCTAGGATGAATGACTTTTCGGGAAAACCAATTTCACAAATCAAAACTTTCCTCTAGCATGTCTAGATTTCTCCTACAATATTCATCCAGTTTAGTTCTTTTGTTTTAATTGGACACCGTCCTGATTTTTAATTTTGCAAACCATTCAGTCTCTTGCTTGCAAATGGTGCATGAAAATAGGATGGGTATGGCAGTAGACAAGTCTCTTTAAAGTGGGTTTGTGCCCTGAAAAAAAGTTTTATAACTTAAGTTTAATTGAAACTTGTGCAACACATATACCTAAATAACTATATTACATAGAAGAGAGCATCATTCGTGTCAATGTTTTGTTCCTGTTTACATTGTCATTGATATTTTTTCAGAAAGCCTGAGGCATAGCTCATGAATTCCTGTCATTAGACATTACATCCTAAATTAACATAATTACTGCTAGAATGATTATCAGTATGATATACGTACACTATCATTGTACAGCCCAAGTCTTCAGTATATATATTGTTGCATTCATTCACTTCTGTGTTCAGTCGTTCAAAAATTTCTAAACATCAACAAATGAACTTTAATAACAACAAGAAAACACTAGAAAAGATACGTACATACAACCCGTGTTTAAGTGTATTTGAAAGAGAAATAAATCTGGTTAAACGATGTAAAAAGGAGAAATATATCTGGTTAAACGATGTATAAAGGAGGAAAAATTGTAGATATTGCATTACGATATTTTTACACTCCTACCTAGGAGTCTACTCCCGTATTCGGAAGAAGAAGAAGACGATGCGTTCTACCTAATAGCACGTGGATATGTTTACATATTTACGTAGACTTGACCCAGTATGTCACCGCCGTCGTTTAAACACTTGACTACAGTCGTGTATAAGCTAGACAATAAAAAGCTTAAGCCTGTACTATTTGTGTGAAGTAAATGTGTTTGTTCTGTACATTTATATTGTTTTACCTGATAGCAAGAACGTATATCTATCCGTTTCCTTCTCAATTCACTTTGTCAAATTCTTCGAGCTTCTTCAAAACATACGTATTACTGCGCCAGAAGTGGAAAAAATATGAGAAATCCTCGTAAAATAATGCTATTTTCAATTTTGTGGAATCCATTTTGTTATATTAATTATACAAAGATAAAAAAGTTACGATTAATTATGAATTTGCATATCATTATACGGAACGTTTATGGACTATTTTTTAAGTCGGTCATTTTGGCGGTAAATCATGTACACATACACACGTAGATTGGCTGGTACCCGATTGTAATGTTACACATCAAATATATCAAATAGCTAATACCCGGAACGTAGTACCGGAAACCAGGATAATACGTAGATAACATACATAACTAATACCGAAATTGAAAACGCTTTACGGTTTCTCGTTCATAAACCGAATTCCGCTTTGAATTATAGAAGATGCAATATTAATCATGTTCAGTCGACTTTTCATTGTTATATCAACGTCTGAACTAATTAAAGAATCTTTAGATGTCAGATAACACTTGAAATTGACCCGACCTCTTTCCACACGGAATATACAAATAATGATAGTTTGTAGTCAGGTTGACTGCTTATAATGCAAAATACACACTTATAACAAGTTCTATAAAACGAACAATACACACTGATCGTTTCTTTAGTCCCCAATGTAAATGAAAGAAACAAAAACCATATCATACCATAAAAAGAAGAGGAGAAATTCGAACATTTCCGGATCTATTTCTGGCCAAAAGACCCCCAGCATGGATTGCGTATGAAAAGATGAACCTCATGACTTAAAAGTCAGGCCTTAAAGCACTGCCTTTAAAAAACGATTATCAGTTTATCGTTATATTACTGTTTTTTTCTCCCTCCTTAAGACAGTTTTAAGTTTGACAAAAGCATGCTTGATAACGTCCCCTTACACTTTGTGACCAAGCTGATAACTTCTCCTTAGACATTTTGACGTCGTTGATAATCCCTGTACCTGTCTCAAGGCTGTGAAATGAGAATACAGATGATCAGGATGATATAGGCGTAGGGAAAAACAATAATGTACGCTATGAATGTGTAGAAAACCCTATACATGTCTAAATTTTTTTATACACTATTCTTATGAAATAACATGTATCTTGATGTTGTTTCAAGTCTATATTTGAAACAAATGAATTTATCAAATTATGCTGATAACTATGTCAGACCAGCAAAACTAGTATAATAAAGTTACAAACCTGCAGTTGCTTCACTATGGCCCATGTTAGCTTTAACAGATCCAATTAGTAGTGGCTTCTCTCTGGTAGAACATATAGCTTCTGTAACACTCCTGGCTTCTATTGGATCACCTACCTACAAAAGTATGAAATATACAAAAAATTTGTAAGGTTTCCCCGGAACCCAGTGTCTCGCCTATTTTTGCTGTAGATCGCAGGCTCAACAACAATGAGGAAAAAAATCAATAAAAATATTCCTCTTGTTACTATTTTATGATTTTAAGAAAATCTAAGTCCATTTAAAAGTAAATTATAGATAAAAAAGAGTAATCTTTTTACAAACTTTACTTCTGGATACAATCTTATGATCATAAATAAGCTTCTGTCCAAGTTTGGTACAAACCCAGGATAGTTTAAGAAAGTTATTAAAATTTTAAAAACTTTAACCAGAGTGAATGTAATGGTTCCCTGCAGAAAAACTAAGTCCATTTAAAAGTAAGATATGGAAAAAATGGATTTAGTTATTTACAAAATTTACTTCTGGATACTATCTTATGATCACAAACAAGCTTCTGTCCAAGTTTGGTATAAACCCAGGATAGTTTAAGAAAGTTATTAAAATTCTAAAAACTTTAACCACAAAGTGAATGTAATGTTTCCACGCAGAAAAAACTAAGTTCATTTATAAGTAAAATACGGAAAAAATGGAATTTTAATTTTACAAAATTTACTTCTGGATATTATCTTATGATCATAAACAAGCTTCTGTCCAAGTTTGGTACAAACCCAGGATAGTTGGAGAAAGTTATTAAAATTCTAAAACTTTAACCACAGAGTGAATGTTTTGTTTCCCCGCAGAAAAAACTAAGTCCATTTATAGTAAAATAGGGAAAAAATGGAATTTTATTTTTACAAAATTTACTTCTGGATACTATCTTATGATCATAAACAAGCTTCTGTCAAAGTTTGGTAGAAATCCAGTATAGTTTAAGAAAGTTATTAAAATTTCAAAAACTTTAACCACAGAGTGAATATTTGTTGCTGCCGCCGCCGACGGAATGTAGGATCGCTTAGTCTCGCTTTTTCGACTAAAGTCGAAGGCTCGACAAAAACAATGGTAGTTAAAAGTATGGCATATAAAAGTCAGTACTTTTAAATTCTACCTATAAAAAACGTATGGAATATATATTAAAATCAGTGGTAATTATAGGTCTAGTATATATTCATTACTTTTGAAAATTTTAAATTGATCCATAATCAAAGAAAATCAAAATCATCTAACAAGTTCCTTGTATATCAAAAACATTTTCATAGTTAAAACATGAATTACAACTTTAATCATCTTAGAATAGAATATTTTCTATTTCCTATGTGAGAGACAGTGCAAAATATGCATGGTCAAGAATTAAACTAATTCTGATCAATTCTGTCACTAAAATATCAACATGTAAAGTCAAGTCTTTCCTTCAGATGCCATAGATCTTTTTATTTTGAAACCCACTTACTTTACACTTCTGAAAATCTAAAGGAAAGTATAAAATCTATCATGAAGTCTTATTCATTATAGCAGACTACCTACTGGTGTACCAGTGCTGTGAAGTTCCATGAAGCCTTATTTATCAAAGCAGACTACCTACTAGTGTACCAGTGCTGTGAAGTTCCATGAAGGCTTATTTATCATAGCAGACTACCTACTGGTGTACCAGTGCTGTGAAGTGCCATGAAGGCTTATTTATCATAGCAGACTACCTACTGGTGTACCAGTGCTGTGAAGTTCCATGAAGCCTTATTTATTATAGCAGACTACCTACTGGTGTACCAGTGCTGTGAAGTTCCATGAAGCCTTATTTATTATAGCAGACTACCTACTGGTGTACCAGTGCTGTGAAGTGCCATGAAGGCTTATTTATCATAGCAGACTACCTACTGGTGTACCAGTGCTGTGAAGTTCCATGAAGGCTTATTTATCAAAGCAGACTACCTACTAGTGTACCAGTGCTGTGAAGTGCCATGAAGGCTTATTTATCATAGCAGACTACCTACTGGTGTACCAGTGCTGTGAAGTTCCATGAAGCCTTATTTATTATAGCAGACTACCTACTGGTGTACCAGTGCTGTGAAGTTCCATGAAGCCTTATTTATTATAGCAGACTACCTACTGGTGTACCAGTGCTGTGAAGTGCCATGAAGGCTTATTTATTATAGCAGACTACCTACTGGTGTACCAGTGCTGTGAAGTTCCATGAAGGCTTACTTATTATAGCAGACTACCTACTGGTGTACCAGTGCTGTGAAGTTCCATGAAGCCTTATTTATTATAGCAGACTACCTACTGGTGTACCAGTGCTGTGAAGTTCCATGAAGCCTTATTTATTATAGCAGACTACCTACTGGTGTACCAGTGCTGTGAAGTTCCATGAAGCCTTATTTATTATAGCAGACTACCTACTGGTGTACCAGTGCTTTGAAGTATTTATTATAGCAGACTACCTACTGGTGTACCAATGCTGTGAAGTTCCATGAAGGCTTATTTATTATAGCAGACTACCTACTGGTGTACCAGTGCTGTGAAGTTCCATGAAGCCTTATTTATTATAGCAGACTACCTACTGGTGTACCAGTGCTGTGAAGTTCCATGAAGCCTTATTTATTATAGCAGACTACCTACTGGTGTACCAGTGCTGTGAAGTTCCATGAAGCCTTATTTAATATAGCAGACTACCTACTGGTGTACCAGTGCTGTGAAGTTCCATGAAGGCTTATTTATTATAGCAGACTACCTACTGGTGTACCAGTGCTGTGAAGTTCCATGAAGCCTTATTTATTATAGCAGACTACCTACTGGTGTACCAGTGCTGTGAAGGTCCATGAAGCCTTATTTATTATAGCAGACTACCTACTGGTGTACCAGTGCTGTGAAGGTCCATGAAGCCTTATTTATTATAGCAGACTACCTACTGGTGTATCAGTGCTATGAAGGTCCAAGAAGCCTTATCTATTATAGCAGACTACCTACTGGTGTACCAGTGCTGTGAAGTTCCATGAAGCCTTATTTATTATAGGCTGTGAAGTTCCATGAAGCCTTATTTATTATAGCAGACTACCTACTGGTGTACCAGTGCTGTGAAGTATTTATTATAGCAGACTACCTACTGGTGTACCAGTGCTGTGATGTTCCATGAAGCCTTATTTATTATAGCAGACTACCTACTGGTGTACCAGTGCTGTGAAGTTCCATGAAGCCTTATTTATTATAGCAGACTACCTACTGGTGTACCAGTGCTGTGAAGTGCCATGAAGGCTTATTTATTATAGCAGACTACCTACTGGTGTACCAGTGCTGTGAAGTTCCATGAAGCCTTATCTATTATAGCAGACTACCTACTGGTGTACCAGTGCTGTGAAGTTCCATGAAGCCTTATTTATTATAGCAGACTACCTACTGGTGTACCAGTGCTGTGAAGTTCCATGAAGCCTTATTTATTATAGCAGACTACCTACTGGTGTACCAGTGCTGTGAAGTTCCATGAAGGCTTATTTATTATAGCAGACTACCTACTGGTGTACCAGTGCTGTGAAGTTCCATGAAGGCAATGTCATCAGACTTTATTTCAGATCTTTTGTAGATTTCTTTCATCAAAGCACACTGACAATCCTTGCTGGGGAAAGTGATGCCTGCCATGAAAAAAAAGAGTAAAAACACTTTTAATTAAAACACTGGTATTCTAAGTTGATCATTAGTCATTTAAAAATATTACACAAACATTTAGGTTCTAATATCATTAATCATTCATGGTCATGAAAAATGTGTTTGCTTTTAAACAAAAGTGAAACTGATCTTCTTAGTTGAAACTACTGACATTTATAAAACAGAAAATGATAAAATGGTTAAGATTCTATATTCTAAGTTTAAAAGTCGTTTGATTAAGGTGGTACCCAACACTTTCACTAAAATTAATTTGGCTCGTTTAATTTTCATAAAATTTTGTCAAAATATTTACACTTTAACAAAAATATAAAAAAAAAAATTTTTTTAACCAACCGTTTTGTCAGAAAAATTACACTGGTTATATAGCAATTTGACAACCCCCAATTTGGATCATTGAGAAGCTTAATATTCTTTTTACAACATAACGTAATTAAAACGTTTAGCTGACTTTACAGAGTTATCTCCCTGTAGTGTTAGGTACCACCTTAAGCCTTTAAATTAACCTGCTGTGGATACAAAATTAATAAACCAAGTGGTAACAACAACAATTTTTTAAGGGCTAATTTCCTAATGCATGTGGACCAAGACTTTGGTCAGCTTGCTTGCTTTGTTTGTATATTGTACAATTGTTATTGAGATAACGTCTTATCAAATTTAAATATACTATATACAGGTTTAACTATGCTTATACATATTGTTTGAAGATGTCAATCTCAATTACAAAGCTTGAGTAAACATTTATACAAACAATGCCAGCAAGCCAACCAAAGTTTTACTTTACACGCATTTGGAAATTAGCTCTTGAGGTAAGTATAAAGCATTATCAGAAAAGGTAGATAAAGGAAAGAATGTCAGAGTATGCAGCTGAAAATATGGTTACGAAACGAAACAAAATCTTCCATGTATTGAAAACCAATGTTCCAAAGTTTTAAGAAGTTCTAAAGTGTTTTAATATGAAACAGATGTATTCATTTTTGAAACTGTTTTATATTTTTCAGCTAATTAATAATCTCCATTGGAAATTATTGGTCCCATATTGTAAACCAGTACATACCATCTGGATTATACCCATTACAGCTAGTTTTCACATCAATAACTGAGCAATAGATTCTCTGACACAGACTTGCCTGTCTAGAATATAGAAAACTGTCAAGTAAATATAAAATAACTGTGATTTGGACAGCTGTGTATTATCAATACAGACAATTTTAACGTGCGTATTGTTATGCCTTCACTTTTCTACATTGGCTAGAAGTATAGGGGGGGGGGGGGGGGGGTTGAGATCTCATAATCATGTTTAACCCCCGCCACATTTTGCGCCTGTCCCAAGTCAGGAGCCTCTGGCCTTTGTCAGTCTTGTATTATTTTTTTTTAAATTTTAGTTTCTAGTGTATAATTTGAAGTTTAGTATGGCGTTCATTATCACTGACCTAGTATATATATTGGTTATGGGGCCACCTGAAGGAAGCCTTAGGGTGAGAGAATTTCTCACTGCATTGAAGACCTATTGGTGACCTTCTGCTGTTGTCTGTTCTATGGTCAGGTTGTTGTCTCTTTGACACATTCCCCATTTCCATTCTCAATTTTATAGATATGTGAAAGTAAGCTGTTAAGATTAATGACAAAAAAAAAGAATTCGTCCATATACACCATGCCCCACTGGAACTTTCACAAGTTCATGTTAAATAAAGTATGTTAAATCAATCGTATGGCTTATAACAAAAAAATAATCACATCATATGAACTCAGATATTATATTTGTCGTTTTAGTTTTTGCCATATCAAGAACAGTCCTGTTTAATTCATAAAAAAAAATCAAAATGGGAGTTTAAATTATTGTGATTATAACTCTGTCACATTTTTCACAATAATAAAAACAATTTCTTAATTTACAGTATTAAATTTCAAGTTAATGTGACCAAAATCTCATATAAACAAGAATGTGTCCATAGCACAAGGATGCCCCATCCGCATGATCTTTTTCTTTGTTCAGTGGACCATGAAAATTCTAATTTGGCATTCAAATAAGGAAGATGATGTCATAGAGAACATGTGTACTAAGTTTCAAGTTGATTGGACTTCAACTTCATCAAAAAGTACCTTGACCAAAAACTTTAGCCTGAAGCGGGATAGATGGACAAACGAACACGGACGCACAGACCAGAAAACATAATACCCATGCATGGGGCAAAAATAAATGGGGCATAAAAATATCTAAAACCTAAATTTAACCAGATATGGGAAAGATTAGCTAAGATGTGGACTGTGCTGAAAACATAATACCCTCCTTCTCTAGGGCATAAAAACATACAAAAGTCATCTAATTAGATCATAGTTGTGTTGCTCTATTTGGTAAATTATCATGAAATACATCTACAATTTCTAATTCAATCATCAAATTTTGGGACACTATATTAAATGTTAGCCATTTATAGGCTTTAGATGATTAAATGATGAATTTCAAAGCCAATAAATTGGTACCCAACACCTTGACTAATATAAATTTGGCTTGTTTAGTTTAAATAAAATTTTGACAAAATATTTACTTTGACCCTTTGACATAATTATAAAAATTTCAAAAAATTTAAACCAACCATTTTATCAGAAACTTTTCATTGGATAAATAACAGTTTGACAAGCACTAATTTTGATCATTGAGAACTTTACTATTTCCTTAACAAAACAATTTGATTAAGATGTTTAGCTGATTTTTACAGAGTTATCTCCCTGTAGTGTTAGATACCACCTTTATTAATTTAGTAATGTTGGTAAAATTGTTACCTAGTAAGTAATATAGACACAACACCCTCAGCCCTCACATAACCTTTGGCTTCAACATCAAATACTCTGCTCTGTCCTTCTGTACTTAACATCCCAAGGTAACTCATCTGTTGCAGATAGCTTGGATTCAATAACAAATTACATGCTATTGAAAAAAGTAAATAGACAAAACATTAAATGATTTTTTCCCTTCTAAGCTACTATTTTGCAACTAAAAGGACTATAAAAGTTTTAAGCTACAATTTCTTTTTATAAAATTCCCTCCTTCCCACTAAAATAAATATAAATACTTTCTCAGACAAATGCCACATCTATCTAAACACTTTTTGCATGACTTAACTTGGTGACCTTCAGTAGTTTCAATTGAACTTGTTCACAACATACAAAATTGACAGTTGTATGTCTATCATTGCGGACCTATGATGACTTCTACTGAAGTTTCCCTTTGAACTTGTTGTTGGATCACACTTTGCTGAAATGTATCCATATCCAACTAGTATAAATCATTGCAAATTAGAAAAGCGTGCAGTTTTGTTTTGTTGTTGACAATACTAACTTATATCTTAATATTTAAATAATCATTGTATCTTCTAGACTATGACGTTCATAATACAATTTAAAAGTCATAAGAAACCTCAAATTAAAATAAAAATATGCGTATGTTTTTTATAACTAATTGGATAGTTTTCATTATACAACTTACAATGACTTATGAACATATACTTTTTTCTTAGGAAAATTCTTTAATTTGTCCACATTTAGAAGAAGTTTACTTATTTTCAATAGCTTGCTTCCAGGAAGCAATTCGCCAACATATTTTCCGTATGCATAGCAACCTCAACGTGACCTTCCTCGTAAAAACCGGGTGATTGCAATATGCATGGATCTGTCATTAAAATAAACAATTATCTGATTATACATGTTAAGCAGGTGCTAAATACCCATACTTTTTGTGATTTGTTTACTATGAGGTATTATTTTACAATCGGCAAACTTCGGCTTCAAAACATGGCATTTAATGAGTATCCATATTTGTTTAATCATAAGACAGAGAGAAAAAAAAAATGACAATTAAACGATATATTTGCGTAAAAAGTGATAACATCGTGTACAGAGGACTTAGTTTGTGGTATATATACATGCATTGGTTCAAGAATTGGATAAACATTATTTTTCATCACATGCTTGTTTCATATGACTCAAAATTACTGTAAAATCAGAAAATATTGTTTGCATTTATTATTGCAATTTTGTCATTTTTGACTAAATTGCAATTTGAATTTTTGCACTATTAAGAACAATCCTGTTTAGGTCATATAATATTTCAAAATGCAAGTCTAAATTATTAAAATTTTAACCCTGTCCCCATTTTGCACAATAACAAAAAACCTGGCAATAATTTTAAGTAGATCTCAATTGTCACATTAACAATGTAAACTCCAGACTTGTTAATATAAGTAAATTCATAAAAGTTAACACAATATTTGTAATAGTCTAGTTAGGTATTTGTTATGTAACTAACCTGTTACCAAAGCAAACTGACATCGTCCAGTCATTAGATCTTGTACAGCCATCTCCATAGCAGACACACTAGAACTGCAGGCTGTATCCACTGTGGCACTAGGTCCAGTAAATCTGAACTGGTTCATCAAGTGACCAGTTATCATGGAAACAGTGGTACCTTAAATCATAGTTAATTTTTGTTTACAAATCTTGTTTTTTTCAGTAGTTTTCAAAGAAATATAAAACATCACAATATTGCATTGTAAAGATTTGGTGTAAATCAAAATATTAATTAAGAATTGAATGCTTCTTTTTGTAAATTTATTGGGGTGTAAAAGCGTTGACCGAAGTACATTTTGTATGAAGCACAGAAGCGCTTCATACTACAAAGGTGTGCACGGTCAACGCTTTTACAACCCTATAAAGTTACAAAAAGAAGCATTCAATACTTATAATTACATTTTTAGCTATGATCATCAAAACACGAATTTTATAATTTTTGTATTTTATTCACCTGAGCACTTTATTGTTGGACCACGTGTTATCATGAATGAAAAGTTTTATTGAGTGATGCAATTGCTTACGGAATAACACATGATGTGCAGTTAGTCAATCAAAATAAAGTATTTTAATGAAACATACATCTAATGTAATTATTATCAAATACATATTTTTTTAAGAAAACAAATGATTTTACCATAACAGGTGAATTTAAAATGTATTTCAATTGGTTCCATACCCAAATAAGTTTACAAAGAACTTCATATTAATTTACAGCTATTACCCTACTGTTAGCGAGGTAAAGGTTTGGTTTGGTTTGCTTGCTTGTTAGGCTTATATTAAAGTTTGCTCAAGCATTGTAAGGAAGATTGACAACTTAAAACAATATAAAAAGGTGAAGCAAACATTAATACAAACACAGGAAGCAAGTAAACCAAACCTTTAACTTGCTGGCATTAGGATAACAGCTGTTACTGATATTTCAAATGGAAAAGGATGAAATAAAATGTGATGTCTGAACTTACAGTATTTAGAATCTGCACAGCGTGATGTTTCCAGTGGATCATTGTCTGGTATAAAGCATGCTGTGTATGTTCCCGTCGTGTTAGAATGTAACACACTTAGTGGTATACCAGAATCTGTGATACACTCATATGACACTTCAAATAAATGTCGAAGTAAGGGATTCATATTGTGGGCCTGAAATATACACATATACAATAAATGAAGAAACATGAAAACAAAACTTTTATGAGCTTTCAGTATGCAACATGAACTATATATCTTCAAAAAAAGAATTATTATTATTTAAACTGTATTGGAGAGATATTGAAGTCTTCAATATCTTTTGTTAAATTACAATTATTATACTTTCTACACACAGAAGTTTCAGTTTCTTTTCCTGTATTCGGAATCACATTTTAAATTCTATAAACATCCCATCTATTATCACAAATATCTGTAGTCATAAAAATTTTAAATTGACACAAAATCTGAATTCAACCTAGGCCATGGTTTTTTAATTTGTTGGTTTACAAAGGAGTAGGTCCGGTAAGGAAAGATTTTGGCCCCAAATTTCAGTTTCATCTGACGAAAGATTTTGACCACTTTTTAAACACTTAAGTGTCTATTTCATATGATTCAATTAATTTATGTGCAAGATTTTAACTTATTAAGTCATTAAAAACGATCTGATTCAAGCTCAAATATGAAAAATCTACCAAATATCCGATAAAAAGTCACTTTTCAGATGGTTTTTGTCAAAAACGAAAGTGGCCGCATCCGTGTTCATCCTCAATCTTTACATATATTATGTATCATCATCAAATACAACTTCCATTTCAATATTTTGGATGAACACTTTCGTTTTTGACAAAAACCATCTGAAAAGTGACTTTTTATCGGATATTTGGTAGATTTTTCATATTTGAGCTTGAATCAGATCGTTTTTAATGACTTAATAAGTTAAAATCTTGCACATAAATTAATTGAATCATATGAAATAGACACTTAAGTGTTTAAAAAGTGGTCAAAATCTTCGTTTTTCCCCGGAAACCGTCTAAAGTTTAACTAAAATGCTGGAATTGTGAAGATTTCAGTAATTTAGCACGACTTCATGGTGCTAGTACCCAATATATGTGCATTGTATTGTCAAAAACAGCCCATATTTATGTAGCAGAACCATTCTACTATCCAATAACTAAGTAAAAGTTTATATTTTAACAATTTTGTAAAACTGCTATATTTTGGGGCCAAAAAGAGGTCTTAACGGACCTACTCCTTTTCCCTATGAAAAAGTCCGGTCAGTCGTTCGGAAATTAAAAAAAAAAAAATCTTCCAAGACAGAAAAAGATGCAAAATAAATATATATTTAATCTTTCTAACGAAATGTTTGTTATGCTGTTTTGTCATCATTTCTTAAATTTAAGTTGGATGAAATTGTATTGCTCAGCTGTCATAAACATCGCATGACATTGTCTAATAATTTCCCATAAAACAGTGGGGTGGGGGGTGGACGGACTGTGTAAGACGAAATTTAATCGTCATCTCACAAACAAGAAAACAGATTGGCCAAGCTCTTAATCAATTCCAGAAAACTTGGTGATCAATAATCTTCAGGCACGAAAAAACTGATAAAAAAAAATATGTAAAAACGTTGTACGAAAATAGAATTTAACACATGTGTCAAAAACGTAACAGACTCCTCCACTGGAAAAACGAGAATATCGGGTTAATCTGTTGTCACAATTCCCGTTTTTTATCCAGTTGGACAATATTTTTTTTTATTATCTATGAAACAAGAAAATTCCAAATGATTTGTCAATATTCAGTACTTTAACTTGATGTCTTCTCCTGTCCACATTTGGACAAGCATATTTCTATGAGTCTAGAGATGATGAATCTTACGGACTGATGACAAATAAGGGAAACAAACTTATTGTGTAATTGGTTTTAAACACAAGTTTTGTTCCACAAAATTATTTGCACAAACGACATTTCAAGGTCAGCTATAATTGATTTGTATATTTTTAGAAACGTAAAGTTTTATTTTTTCACAATAGAAAGTGTTATCAATTTTGTTAGTGATTAATGAATTTCATTTCATAACACAAGAATATTTTAATTATTTTCTAAGGATAATGCATTTGTTAGGGTCGGCGGGAATAAAAAAGCATGAAAAGTAAATTTTATTTTTATTCTGGAAATCGGCAAAATTGGGTTGGGGGATCCGTAAACCAACAAATTAAAAAATCCTGGCCCTATGTGTAAATGAAAATCAACCTCAGAGTCTGTAAATCTAAAGAAGCCTGCATCAAACTTATCAATACTATTAATAAGTCCAGCACGAGGAGGGGTATCATACAATCCGACTGGCCATCTTGTTTCCCCAATCATGTCTTTTCCATTGATTAAGTTGTTCCAAAACTCCTGGAAAAAATCAAATTTCAGTTTTGTGAAAAGCTTTTATGTAGTTTTACAGTTGCAATCAACACAATTAATCCAAAGACCCAACAGAGAATGCATGTAACAATAAAAAAAGTCTACATACACTGTTTTAATCTGCCTGTTCAATTAATAGTCAGGAACACATAATTGGTTGTTGATGGTTGCTGTCCGTCATATTTGCATTTCATGTATTTTTTTGTGCATGTAATTTGGACTTGAGTAGATATTTTTTTTAAAAGCAATGATATCACCACCTTGTTTTCTTTTATCAAATAACTGCAATTTATAATGTCAGTCCTCATTTCATCTGTTGAAACAAAAAACAGGTTTAATCTACTGTCTTGCTGCCTCTCAATAAGCCTGCTCTTATCAAACTCTGGCGGTTTTCATTCAAAAGGCATGTGTTTTATTTTGGTGTGTGTAATTTTGGCACTTTCATATGAGGCACCAAATAATAAACCAAAATAAAACTGCAACCAAAATTACCCAATTTATGGTATCTGAAAGTGTAACATTAATCAGTCAGCACGAGCCTGCAAATTTATACATCCACACAGCCATGGACACATCTTTCCTAGATCCAGTACCTCCAGGACGGAGAAACATTGTGTGCCTATTCTTTCAAGGACACTCCCACTAAGGTTGGGCATTCTTAAATGCATGGAAATATCTGGCTAGAAAATGTCATTTATAATAATATAGGTGAAGCAGTTTCTTAAATTTAAATCTAATGTAATAACCTACATACATCAATGTTATCAGATTTTGGTAATCTACATGACAACCCTGCAATAACTGCCTTCCCTTCAGCTCTTCCGCCTTTAAACCTCATCTTCAAAATTTCCTAAAAATAAGCAAATGTGACTTTCTAAAAATTGTAATATAAACATATGGGGATGGGGCACTCTAGATAAGCAGATTTAATAGCAATAAAATTGTGTGTGTCAGAGTGTTGTGTTTTTAAGTGTGATCTGGAATGGGGGCATGCGGCCTCCGTGTCACCAGTAAATCTGCCACTGAAATGCACGAGTGGACTGTAACAAATAAAATGCAGGTGTCTGTTTAATTCACCATCTTCTGTGCTAAGGAGAGAAAATGTTCATAAAAGTTTTTAAAGTTTTAAAACATAAAAGGGATGCAACATTTGTATTATAGGTGCTGCAAGGCTTTAAAACTTCAGTATCTGTATTTCCCACTTCTGTATTAGGAAAGGTACTTCACAAATTCCTTTCAGCTATATTGCAAATAAATTAGTTGCACCTGGTGAGGAGTTTTCAAATTTTAGTTTTGTCTGTACAGAGAAAATGTTATGGTACACACAGCCATTTCAGCATTTGTGTCAAAGTGTGTTGACAAACGTTATTCCCCTCCCCAAACTAAGTCCATTGGTTTCAAAAGGAACCTATATATCGACTTTTAGATGTTTCAGACTGAGAAGGCATTATGGTATTTTTCTTTGCATTCGAGCACACCTTTGGCTTTATAAAAATCAGATTCAACCACAGAATGACAAACTTTTCTCAAAATATTTCTGAAATAACGTGACAGTAGGTATATTTTAACCACATGAAAATGTAAATATTCTACATGAAGTTTTAATTTCTCACACCTGTAATGTGTACACTCCGTACAAAAATATCTGCACGTGCAGTCGTGTACCTGTTTACCGGAAGAGTCAATATCCAATCAAAATCATTGTAACGTTAAGGTTTAGGTCACATATTGATCTTAATCAATGGTATGTTTCTAAATAGAGGGGCTTCCAATGTAATCTATTTACTTCGTTTTGACACTGAAGACCAAAATTAGCAGACGACGAAAATGTTTATGGCAGCAACCAATAAGTTATCAAACAATATAAATAATTCGCATCAATTTTAAAACGCTATACAAAAATATATGTAAGCAGGAATATAAAAAGGTTAAAAAAAATCATACCTCAGCTGGGAATAATAAGAAATAGATTAATTCAAAGTAGTCCCAGATCTAAGTTACTGAGACATGCAATTAAGGTTCATCATAAGGAATTAAAAATATGATGAACCTTAATTGCACCTTATCAATATCACTACTCCTTGCTGACCCCAGAATATATATGTTCTGCTTGAGCTATTGATGTTATACTGAGACTACTATAACACTGTGTTATAGTTAGACCGAATAAAGTGTGGACACAAAAAAAAAAAAAAAAAAATATAAAATAGCCAAATGATGAAAAGAAAATATGGAATGACAAATGAACCCACACTAGAGACAGATTATTCGGTCTATGTTATAGTAGTCTCAGCGTTATACAACAATCACTTTTCCATTGTCAGTTTGTGGTGTTAGATATTTTGTATTTATATCCAGGTGTAATGGTAAGTCGTTATACTAAGGCTATTTTTTTCTTATTTTTTCTGTAGACTTAGCTTTCATTTTTTATAACCATGCATTGTCAAGCTTAATAACTCGTAATTGTTTGTCAGTAACTAAATGTATGATGATGTCCCATACTGAATCTTCTGACCTTAATTGTTTGTTTACATTAAAATTTCAATGGCGTCAAAATCATGTGATGTCAATTCGTTATATCCAATCAAATTGCTCTACTGTCAATTAGGGGATTTTTGAGTTTACGGCAATTACGTTATTTCTTTGTGGGATATTGCTTCAAAATAGTTTGTAATAGTTCTGGGTTTTGTTCAACAGGAAAACTCTTTTTTTGCCATCTCTTTTGATATCAAGGGAATTTTGTATGAATATTTACCTACAGTCATGATGGTCAGAATTATTATTATTATTATAATCGCTCTTTTTATAATGAATAAAAAGAAAATTCTATGAAAAATAAATGTAAATTGTTTTTTATTAACCAACTCTATATGCCTGTACAAAATTATGGCATTGATGTTGTTTTTTCATATAGTTTTCCTTTCATTTTGGTTGGGCTTTTTTCGCGGGAAAATAGCGAAAGACGTAAGGAGCATGTCATTTTTAAATTCCTAAAAATACGATTTGCTTGACCTGTATTGCCTGCCTCAAGATTGACGACGCTGAATGGAATGTACACAAGGCAATGGAGGCCGGAAATGGGATTTTGTGAAGTTTTAGAATGTTTTTAAACATTCGGAAGTCGGGATTGAAACGGGCATTAGAAAATTGGCATTTTTTGGCAATAATTGAGAACAACAATGAAAACTTACCTTCAGAAAAATTTTCTTATTCAAAAGTGCAGAAAAAACGTATTTTGTGACTGTTTTTCTACGCCGGAAATACCGTAGTGACATTAATGCGGAGTTTCCCCGTGCGTTATCTTCAAACACAAATACCTAACGAACTGACAAGATGAACAATTTTAGACTATGGTAGGATATGACATAATTTTTTTACAGGAACCTTTATGATGTCAGGTAATGGGGAACACTAGCTATAAATACCTATAAACCAAACCTTTTAATTGACCCAAATATAAAAAAGATGTGGTATTATTGTCAATGAAACAGCTATCCACAAAAGACCAAAATGACACAAACATTAACAACTATAGGTAACCATACACCCTTTAACAATGAACAAAGCCCATACCGCATAGTCAGCTATAAAAGGCCCCGATAAGACAATGTAAAACAATTCAAACGAGAAAACTAACGGCCTTAATTTATGTGAAAAAAAATGAACCAAAAACAAATATGTAACACATAAACAAAAGACAACCACTGAATTACAGGCTCCTGGTTTGGGACAGGCACATACATAAATAATGTAGCGGGTTAAACATATTAGGACATATTACATTTATTTCCTCCTCATGTCAGTTCACTGGCTCCTGCGTATCTGCTTGATCTCGATTTGTTTTTTGTGAAATGCAGTTACACTTGACTTGTTGACTTGAGGTTAATCAGCAGCCAAACAACATAATCGAACAATAAGTTGTAACTGTGACGTTATAGCATAAGCATTATGTTACATGAGAAAATTAAGGGAAAGTGCACAAATAAAAAATATTACAGTCAATGGCATTCATGCTCATACACAGTATCAACCATTTGTTATCCCGGTACCAAATTTTTATTAAAATCCTTATCTGTATGACTTCATGTCTTCAACATGTTTCAATATATTAGTCACTGTGGCAAAGGCTTTGTCAATTTTTTTTCTATGAAATCTGAGTTGGCAATGATGACTGTAAATGGAAGTGACAGTTGTTTATGAGTAAAATAAGCTTTGATATTTGATTTCTTTTTTTTTGTAGAAAAATAAATATGAACCAAAGTCAAAGTAACCAAACATCTGTAGTTCTGTTTGCTGATCCACCAGCTTTAGATGATCTGTGTGTGATATCAGTTTGTGTTAATAAATTATTACAGACAGTTCCATCTACATCAAGGTTTCAGATACAAACAATAAAATGCAGGTATAATAGTTTAAAAATGCAAATTTCTCTGTGCCTTCAATAATCTGTGAGTGGGACCCGCTAACCTTCACATTTTTCACATATATTTGAAAAAATAAATGAACACTAATCATTGCAACTATGTCAAGTTTTGATATTCCATTCAGGATTAAAAGGAGATTTGTGAAAAAGTGTCTGCTAAAAAATGGATGCTTACTGTGTTTATGAAAATATGATTATCCACCAGAATTTTATTGTTCAAATCAGTAGAACCTAATAATTTTTTATTTTTTTTTATATAATATTAAAGATTTGTGCCTTATAGAGCATCTATTATTTTTGTGATTTAATGGAAAATGCTGAATGCAATGCTCCTGTATGACAAAAAATAATAGAAGAAATGCTGTCAATACTCAATTATTTGTATATTACAGGGAGATAATCTTTACTGAACCTGATGTAATTGCTTCACCGTCTTTTGAGTTAGAGTCTATATTTCATGTTGTTCTGCAGGTTTGTTGAAATCATAAATTAATGCATGTTGATGATACTAGTACGTACATATGACACTTACAAAATTTTGAGTATTGAGAAAAAATAATTATTAGTTTGAAAATGTTGGTGTTTAAGGTGGTATGGGAGTCTAAAATAAAAATGATAGAATTTGTTCATACTTTGCCAAAATGTAGTATCTATTGATACATGTTGAAAAATATAATAAAAATGATAGGTCACCGTGCATTTTTTCAAGCTACGGGTTGTGACAAAATGACACATTTTGTATAGATTATACAGGAAAAGACACCATTTTGTGAATAGAAACTAAATGAAATGATAGAATTGTAAAATAAATTAGGAAAATATAGCTTTCAAACAATGCTTTGATAATATCAAAAGAAAAGATAGGGTCACCGTGCGTTTTTTCCAGCTAAAATACAAAGTAGTAAAATTCCATGAACAATCCAACAGAAAATGCACTGTTTTAGAGTTACCTCCCCTTAAAATGACAATTTCAAAATATTTAAAAACAACCAAAAATAATCTACACTTGTACACATATTTATATTTATAAGTTATATTCTTATAAATTGGATCTTTTAAATGTAAAAACACATGAAATATCTGCATTCTTGCATCAAATTTTGCTAATTTGATAAAAAATGTGAACCTTAGATTCTCTGTTTTTTACAATCCAAGATGGCGAAAGACACCCATACCACCTTAAAGGTCTGAGTGTTCTATCAGTCACTGACATATAGGCTGTTTGCATTGTGATGCCAAATGAAGCAACCACCAATCATTCAATCTGTTCTATGAAAATTCTTGGTTGTAAACAAAATTTATTAATGACTTTTTATTCCACAGTTTTTGTTTTTGTATCTCTGACAATTGTTTTTAAAAATTGTAAAAAAAATTATAAAACAACTGAATTATTATCTGCCATGTTTAAAAGAAATATTTTTCTAATATTTAAATTGCCCTCGTCCTACTTGTCGGAATTTAAAGTATTTAATCTCTAAATTCAATAGGCTATAATCAAGACAAACACAGATATAGGATTAGTTGCTCCAGTAACTTCTTATTTTCTCCATTGCGATACAATATTTTATTTTACTTTATTGTACATATTTCTTCGATTAAAACAATATATAAATACATGACATGTAACATTGTTCCTCTTTCGCATTGTTTCTTTTTCCTCGGCTAATACCTTCAAGGCCTGTACGTACAATAAACATAGCAGCAACTGCATATATACCTATGTGACCAACTTCAATTGGACGTAACTGTGAGCACCTTTGATACTAATACATTTAAATGCCAAACTTTATATGGTATCATGAAACCCCACCCGTGAAAACCGCCAAAACTTTCCTCGTGCCTTATGCATCTAACATCAAATTTATAATTAGTACATACTGTTACAAAACCAGTTTTGGAACCAGTTACACTAGTTTCCATCTATAAATGATTACTACAAATAGCAAATGGGAAAAACCCTATTTCAAACGAAATAAAATACATATACTGTATACATACTCTAAAGCCTGCAAATTATTGCAAGGTTTTTATTAAAAAGAATAATACCTCTGGCTTTGTATGACAATAACAAGAACATGCAGGCTAATATTTGATACATATATATATATATGCATTATTGCACATTTATTTTTAAATCACAATAGTTAATATCACATTTTAGTCCATTCTTCAAAATTTAATGATAATAAATAGACACAATAATTTCTAAATTTACAGTATATTCTTATAACTCCACAAAAATTACAAAATACAAGTTGATCAAATCAATCTTATTCTGTTAAAATTTAATTTTATAACAAAGTTGAAATATTGAAATTTTTATTAATCATGCAGGTAAAAAATACAGTTATTTAATTATTGTTTCAGCAAGCACTTTTCAAGACTGGAAGACTTCAAGCAAGATTTCAAAAACTTGGATTAGAGGTACTAATTAAAAGATAACAACACCAATACTAAAAAGTTATTGAAAACAATTTCAGCATTCTCTTAGTGTGATGTAAAACTATAATTCAGTCGCCAAGGCTCCGTGTTGAAGGCCGTACTTTAACCTATAATGGTTTACTTTTTTAATTGTTATTTGGATGGAGAGTTGTCTCATTGGCACTCACACCACATCTTCCTATATCTATCATGTATTGGTGAGAATGTACATTTGAATCACAATTTTCTTTTATAACAATCTTGGGTATGATATTTTCAATCCCAGAAATGTAATATACAATTACTGTCTTTTGATGAGGTAAATATGCGGTTTTAGTGACTTTGAAAAACTGATATTCACTGAGGCCGATGGCTGATGTGAATATCAGTTTTTCAAAAGTCAATTAAACCCCATATTTACCGAAACAAACACAGTAATTGTTTTATTCCATATTCCGAGTAAAGAAAATGTATTTGAAGACAAGCATATACCAAAACAAATTTTACATGAAACACCTTACCATAACATTGCATGTAAAAGCGTGTGACGTTTAGCGCGGTGAATAACACTTTCTCAGGTGAATATGCTTTTTTTATTCAAAATCCAATTCATATAGAGAAACCTACTAAAATAATACCAATATGGAATAATCTGAGTTATCCCCCTTATATCAATAAGTTTGGAAAAAAATGAATACAAACTAAAATATTGCAAATTTGCTATTTAAACAGTTGTAATAATTACACATAGCTTTCTTCATTTAGATGAAAAGTATGCATATTTTATAACTGATCTACTGATTGTTCTATTTTACAATCCAAGAAAGTGAACCATACTTATTAACATACTTTCTCATTGGCACTCATACCACATCTTATATTTAATTATTGACGTACTTACCTCTGACTTGATGAACAGATGAAGAGTTTCTTTATTTTAAGATAATCACTATTAGTCCAATCAATCTAGCATAAATTTGACCCTAACCTAAAAGAAATAGCAACAGAAAATTTTAATGTTTTAATCTTTAGCATTATACCCCAATTATACACAAAAAAAAGTCCAATAAAATCTTACTTGTGGAAGACTAAAAAATCACCATTTAAATTCCTATGGAGATTTGCATAGAAAAGGGAGATAACTATTGCAAAAAAGGCAGAAATATCAATAAAAATTGATACAAAATTAAATCTGTATTACTTCTATTCATCAGAATGTGTTGATTCTTGATTTTTTAGCAGCCTTTAGAGTACAATAAACAACTCTAAAGATATTTCATATCTTTTATCAAGCTATAATCTAGATTTCGTAATTCATTAGTTGACCATTTTTTGAATTTTTCAACATGTCAAGGTAAAGAATCTCAAATTTATAAAAATAATTAAGCATGTATTCTTCTTTTTGTAGTTTAAAGTTTTTTTATGATAAGTAAGATGCTTGGTGACACCAGCACAGTATCAGTCATGTCTGAGGTATACCTTGCTTTAGAGTATAAATATTGTGATTTATAACAGATAAGTAAAGCATCCTTGGTCACACCAGCACAGTATCAGTCATGTCTGAGGTATACCTTGCTTTAAAGTATAAATATTGTGATTTATAACAGATAAGTAAAGCATCCTTGGTCACACCAGCACAGTATCAGTCATATCTGAGGTATACCTTGCTTTAAAGTATAAATATTGTGATTTATTACAGATAAGTAAAGCATCCTTGGTGACACCAGCACAGTATCAGTCATGTCTGAGGTATACCTTGCTGGCAAAATTAGCTCCTAACTGGAACAAAGCAGGACAGTGGCTTATTCAAGGTAAAACTAAATTATAAAGTGTCTTGATAAGTATTAAGACTCAACTTGGTATAATGTAGTCCACTGAAGAATCTTTGAAATGAACAGAAAGTATTTTACTAATTGAGCATTATTTTTGCATGCATGTTAAAATTTTATTGAATTTTTAAGTTACAGTTCTTTTTCCCCACTTGTTTCAATGCAGTCATCTCATCTAAAATTAAAATTTTACCACTAATTCCACTCATGATTTAAAAAACACAAGTATTAAGTATTTAGGAAACACTTGAATAAAGTGAAACATAATTTCACATATGCTGGACAAGATATCTTTGAGAGAGACAGAGACAGAGTTAAAACTGCCAACAGAAAAGCACTTATATTTTGTGTCTTTCTCTTCACTGATATTGAAATACATGTACTATTAAAACTAGTTGGTCTTGCTGTTAAATCCATTACAACTTAAAGAAAAAAACTTGTATTTTGGAACATAACTTGTATTATTTAACTTTTAAAATACTGTTTTCAAAAAGTTAAACAACATTTCTATAAATCATTTCAAGTACATTTTGCCAACGTTTAACTTTACTATTTTAGGGAGAGATTTTCTTATGCAAGCTGGATATGCAAATGCTGTCAGTAAGTGCCTAAATATTTTCTTTTTTTTCAAATTCTGTTTTGAAAACCGCTACAGTGAGAATGGCCTTTGTCTTATGTATGTACATAAATGCTGCTTCATATTTGTTTTTAAAATAGAAAGAAGAAAAAATAAAAAATTACAGAGATTTTTTTCCCATATATATGGAAGTGTTTAACGACCTTGACTGGCTTTTCAGCCCTCGCACGGTCGTTTTTTTTCCCAAATGAGAATTTAATGTATGTACATCCAAAACTTAATTTCAAAATATATGGCATAGTTTTTACAGGAAGGATGTAGATTTAGTTATTACATATACATTTATACAGAAAATAATGAGATGAAATAAAACAAGATTTTTTTTTTTAAAAGAAAGAGATACATATATATACAAGATACTTACAGGGAAAAATATATTCAAAATAGGGCGTAACTGTTTATATTTTTGCTGAATTATCTGAATTTAGTAAGATGTTAAATTCAAAAGTTATCTCCCCTTAATAGATGAGTGATTATTTAATTTGATAATAAGTCATTTATGAAGTATACCTTCAAGAAATATGTTTTAAACTATTTTGTGTCCAAGATAATACTAATATATTTAACTTTTCTCTCTAGATGTAGATGCTTTCATTTTTATATTGAATTTTCTGGCTATGCTGTTTTAAAATATGTCATAATGGTTATAAAATACATGTATTTGTAATGTAGTCCAGAACCCATCATATTTGTTTAATTAATAACATACCTAATATTTTTATATTGCTGCTAAATATGTTAATTACTTTTAGAAATGGATTTGACCGTCACAAATGGAGAACTGTTTTTCACAGTAGATGCTTCAACAGTTAGATTTCCCAGTTTAACGGTATGTAAATAGATTGTAGCTAAGGTTTTCCATGCAGTACATGTATTTTTGTTTTTATTTTTTTAATGTGACAAAAGGAACACCAGTTTTACTAAAATTTGACCTTAATCAATTGTGGACTTTATTAATTAAGTTAACTGATATAGAACTGATTATAATTGGTCATAATGTCAAATTCATGGCATCAGTACATTATTTCTTAATGGTTGTATCTCTCAATCTTAATCATTTGCATTCCATTGAATTTAGAAATTGTACAAAGATGTAAGTTTTTCTTCTTTTTTTTTGCTGTCAAAGTTCACTGTTATGAAAATCTGAAATAGTTTTTTGTAAAAAAGAGTTCCTTGCTTGATTTTAATGAAATATAAAAAAAAGAACATGTGGAATGATTGCTAATGAGACAGCTCTCCACAAGAGACCAATGGACACAGAAACAGCTATAGGTCACTGTACAGCTATCAATAATGAGCAAAGCCAGTACCTCAAAGTCAGCTATATAAGGCCCCGATATGTGAATGTAAAACAATTCAAACAAGAAAACTAATGGCCTAATTTATGGCATGTTTTTTTTCTTCTTTTATTTCAGATAGAAGATTTAGATGTTCCTGCTCCATGCTACAACAACTTTCTTCAGAATAAATCTGCAATTATTCACCAAAATTCTATTCCTATGGTATGGTGTCATATTTTACCAAGGTATTCTATCTAAATTTAAGAAGTCTATTACTCTTGCCTAATACATGCCAATTTTCAACAGATGTTTAAAATCATATAAAAAAGAAAAGGTCTTTTGAATAGAGGTAGCACTAGAAATAACCTCTGGTTTTCTGGAAATCTTAAATTAGTATACTATGGAGTTCATTAATCCTCAATTTTGAATGCAAACTCATAAACAAGTAAATTTTAGCTCGAAATGGTCTTAATATATTTCTCTTTCTATAAAAGTTTCGTTTCTGCCAATTTGTTGAATAGTTTAAGTAAATAATGACATCAAATGCACGCTCCCTACGCAGGATTTTCTTGCTGTATTGAAGACCCATTGTGCTCTTTGACTGTTTTCTGCTCTTTGTTTGGGTTGCTGTCTCTGATTCATTCCCATTTTCATTCGGAATTTTATTTTTTTAATGTTTCTTGTTTTTTAGTATGAAGAAAGGAACTATTGTTAATATAACACATGAGCTGCCTAATGATGGGCCTTTCAGATCCTATAAAGAACTAAAAAGACATTGGAAAAACCATGTACGTAAAAGTTTTACAATAGATTTCATTGTATTGGGTTCAATGACATGAATAAAGATAACACACTTTTATATTCAGAGTTTGGACTGGTCAGTTCTGATCAAATCTTATCACATTCCTAACTATTTGGTTCATGGAGATTAACCATAATTTGATCATAACTCCAGCATGATATATAGATAAAAGGAAAAGTTAAATAAACATCAACGAGACAACATCCTAGTGACACAAAACATACCATAAAGGTCAACATGCAGTCTGCAACTATAGACAGCTGTCTATAAAATTTGTGCATGTAAAAAAATATATCTCCTGCAAAAAAATGATGATTCAGAGCAGATAATAAGAATCGACTATTATTTTTGATTTTAGTATGGTTACAGATTGCCAGAAGAAGAGGACGGCATGATTTATTACCAGATAAACTTTAGACCGCTTGGAGAAAGACTGTTCTCATATCCTTTACTGTTATATCTAAAAACACTTCATTTGAATTCCTTCTGCTGTTGAGGACCCCATCAGCAACAACTGAATTAAGAGACAAACAGAAATGATCCACAAAAAGAAAAAAATCAGGATACCCAACAAAAAGGGGGTTAATGTACACAAACTCTGTCCAGGATTTTCTACACAATCCAACCAAGTTATATACATGTACACCTCTTTAATATGATTTTTAAAAGAAATGTCTAGGATGCTTGAATATCATATCATATGAAATAATTCTAGGTTGAAGCTCTTATATATTTTATAAATTAAGACCGTAACAGGTTTTGATTTATACAAATGTTTTGTATTCATCTTTTATAATTATTTTTTTTTGTTTTCATGTATTCCCTTAACAGTTTTTAAATACCCAGAGCCCTGTTTAAGAGCAAGAGATATACAGAGAATATCAAGAGTAGACCCTAAACCTATTTTAATTTCTTTCTTACAAGATTTGCAGAAAAAGATGCCTAGAATTTGTGGGTTTCCACTGAAGCTACACAGTAAAGCTTGTTATCCTACCATAGACCTAACAGAAGTTACAAAGGTAAACCACAGGATTAATAACATCTTAATCTCCTTTACTCTATGTTGTTCTTATTCTAGCATGACATATCCACTTAACAAAGGTGCAGAATAAATTGCATATACACAAAATTGAGAATGGACATGGGGAATGTGTCAAAAAGAGCAGAAAACAGTCGAAGGCCACCAATAGGTTTTCAACATACGAGAAAATCCTGCATCCAGAGGTGTGCTTCAGCTGGCCCTTAAACAACTAGAGGCTCTCAAGAGCCTGTATCGCTCACCTGATTCTACTTGGGTTTTTGAAATCATATAAAAAAATATATAAAATTTGGCTAAAAGTAGTTTTAAAACAACACAACCTCAACAGGAAAGGAACATTTAGGCTTTGTTTGATTTCATTCAAAAGTCCCCAACTGGTGGCCATCTTGGATGATGGATTGGCTACAAAGTAACAACACTTGGTCAGCACCTCATAAGGAACATTCATGCCGTGTTTGGTGTCATTCCATTCAGTGGTTCTCTTAAAGAAGTCATTTGTATGCATTTCCCATAGGGTCCTATGTTAAACTAAGTCCCCTGCTGGCGGCCATCTTAGATGATGGATCGGCTACAAAGTAACAACACTTGGTCAGCACCTCATAAGGAACATTCATGCCATGTTTGGTTTCATTCCATTCAGTGGTTCTCTAAAAGAAGTCATTTGTATGCATTTCCCATAGGGTCCTATGTTAAACTAAGTCCCCCGCTGGCGGCCATCTTGGATGATGGATCGGCTACAAAGTAACAACACTTGGTCAGCACCTCATAAGGAACATTTATGCCATGTTTGGTTTCATTCCATTCAGTGGTTCTCTAAAAGAAGTCATTTGTATGCATTTCCCATAGGGTCCTATGTTAAACTAAGTCCCCCGCTGGCAGCCATCATGGATGATGGATCAGCTACAAAGTAACAACACTTGGTCAGCGTCTCATAAGGAACATTCATTCCATGTCTGGTTTCATTCAATTCAGTGGTTCTCTAGAAGAAGTTCAAAATGTAAAAAGTTCACGACAAGGACGGACGACGACGGATAACAGACGACAAGTGGTGAGAAAAGCTCACTTGGCCCTTCGGGCCAAGTGAGCTAAAAATGTGTCCATACTTTCTGTCTATGGCAATTTACCAGCCATTTGGCACATACATATAAGGTCTTTTAATATTGTCTGTGCAAAAATGGGATAATATTCATAATACCTTTTGGTTGATATTTAGAAAGAAGCATGCTTTTATTCATTTCAAAATAACACTTTAGAATGTCATATTTAAAAAAAACAACTTTCAATTCAGAAGAATAAAATATGATGAGCTTATATTCCATTGTAGTTATCTTTTAATTTTCAGGTTGAGAAAAGACCTATGCAAAATTTAAGTACGAAGATTCCACAAAAGAAAATAATTTACAGAAATAATGATGATATTCAGAAACTTATTTCAAAAGTTCCAGAGAGTCATACATCATCAAAACGAGATCACATATTACCAGTATCTTCTGGTGGTAAACGAGATCATATATTACCAGTATCTTCTGGTGGTCATATATCATCAAAACCAGATCATATATTACTAGTATCTTGTGGTGGTGAACGAGATCACATATTACCAGTATCCTGTGGTGGTGAACGAGATCATATATTACCAGTATCTTCTGGTGATGATAACCAGGCTAGTTTAAAAGCAACACAACTTGCTAATAATGGCTATTTGAGTCAAAACACTTGTGCAGCTTCAGATGTACAGAGTCATATATCAAAGTTTCAAGAACATAGCCGAGAAAAGAATTGTGATACTTCATCATATATACATGAAAGCACTTCCACTGATAAGTTGGGCATACAAGAACTGTCATTAAATGCAAGTACTAGCAATGATACATCTAGCACATGTTTAGAAGGAAAACATAAAACTGTTCCAGTTTTCAAAACAGTGGTAAGACGAGCAAGTCATAGTGAACAATCATCAACACAACCAGAGTCTCAAATATTAGTACCTATATTTAGGGCAAAGACATTCAAACCTTCTACAGTTCGATATCCATCATTACAAAATGAAGTTCATAATAGACAAAATACGGTGGACAATGCAGATAATTATATCAGTGATTTAAACAGTGAAAACAACACAAAATCTGTTAGTATTCCAAGCTTCCATGCAAAGAAAACTACAAATGAACATTCTTCAAAAGGAAATATGAAACAGCCATTGAAAAGAGTGGGAAATTTGAATTTCAATACTAAAGCAGCACCTAAAATGAGTTCCAATTTAGGTAGTAAGAAAAATCAGACTGCAGATTTATCAGCATCTAAGAAACATTCTGGTTCAGCAGTGAATGTATCATCTCATTCAAGAAATGTCAATGTTTATGATCAATCTCCTTCTAGGAATTCTCCACTAATGCCATCATCTTTTAATGAAAATAGCCAGTCATCTACAGCTACATCTTACAGTTTTCAGAGACCTGTGGGTACAGTACCATCCACACCTAAATCTCATACACATGTACCTGGTATGCCTAAATCTCATACACATGTACCATCCACACCTAATTCTCATACACATGTACCAGCCACACCTAAATCTCATACACATGTACCAGCCACACCTAAATATCACACACCAGTACACACTACTCCTAGAGGTAACATGTCACATGTTAAAGGAATGGCTTCAACACCTCGTACTCCAGTGATGAAAAGACCTTGTCCAGTAAGCATAATATTTGTTGATATTCTATTTTATAATGTGTAAAAAGTTAAATAAGATCCAGAAATCATCAAATCTTTTAATCTAAAGAAAAATGTATAATTAATAGAAAAAAATAGGATGATGTCAATTGGACAATAAAAAAAAACTACAAGTAGAGAAAAGACCAACGGCACCATGTCTTGAAGAAAAAATACAAAGTCAAACATCTGTAGTCTACAAAACCTTTCACTGAAATCTTAGAATTTAATAAGACAAGCCCCATGCACGTCTTTGGTTGTTAATTGCTTCACTGATACCCTACTTAAAGCTCATGGGAAGTGATAAGCTTGTGATGTGATAAACAAGGAAAGTAGGACTGGAATGGGCTTCCACAAATGAACCATAACAACAATTATCTGTCATCTGGCCTAATGTTCATTAAAATTTTAGTATTCTCAGAAAATGCATACTTATATGTCATAATTGATTTTGCTGTTTCTGAGTGAAAACAGAATAGTGCAATATTAAGTTTAAGTTGTAATGAATGGTTAGAAAAGGACTTGTTTGAAATTTTAGGAAATAGCTAGGTGGCTAGAGAAAACAATGTTGCATTACTATATGATGATACACAATATGTGTTTTTATATTTTTGTGATAATTCTAAGTGAAATAAAAAGTCTAAATTGTATTTTAAAATTTCTTTCTAGTCAAGCAATGAGAGTACTCCAGTTATGAAGAAACCAAGACCAAAACAACAAGTGCAAGATGTAAATGTAGAAACAATGGCTAGATCTAACCAGGTCAGTAATAGAATTCAGCTTGAAGCAAATCTTTGTAATATCATGCAGTATAGTCCTAGTCTCAAAAAAGGATATGCTGTTCAGTGTGAGCCAATGCTCCATGTTGAAAATCGTACTTTATAATGGTTTTTATTTTAAAAATTGTGACTTGGCTGTCTCATTGGCATTCATACCACATCTTCATATATTGTATAATAAGCTCTGACCTTGCACTAGTAATGAATCATGCTGTAATATAACTATGATATCTTTTTTGATGAAATATTATGTAGTTGTAGGAAAAAACGGGTCTGTTTTCAATTCGTCCATCTGTCTATGAGTATGAACCTCTTTATAATTTTGATCACCACATGTTGTTATTCTGATTGAAATAAATCAAAACATAAAGCTAACTTTACTGCAGGGTAATGTAGAAGATTCTAATCCAGTAACCCTTACTAGAATAACAGTTTTTTTTACTCATTGCCTTATTTATATAGTATTTTTTTTATCATTTATTCTCTCATTTGCACAAATTTGATTCAATTGTTACTAGAGAAATTTGGTAGAACTAATATTTATGTGTCAAAAGTCAGACTATATTTTATTTTATTTCAGCTTAACAAAGTAAACACAGTTACACTGATAAGCTGGCTGAAAGAAAGAGGAATAACATGCAAGGCCAAGGACAAGAAAGGAGATCTAGTTGAAAAAGCATTGAAATTATTGAATTTAAGTGTGCCTGAACAGTAACCTTCCACAGAACTGTTGGTTATCAAGCTTGTCAAAAACTGTGATACATTATTGAAAAACAGTGATTTATTGTTAAAAACTGTGATATTATTATTATTTTATACAGCTGTTGATTACTCTATTATAAAGTAAATTGTTTAATGTTCTAATTATTTCTTCATATTAATATGAGGGAAAAGGGAGGGAACATTTTTGTTGAGCCTGCGACTTTAGTTGCAGAAAGGTTGACATTGGGATAGTGATCTCACAGCAGTGTTAACTAACTTCTTTTAAATAGCTTCATATTTTAGCAGATGGAAGACCTGGATGTTATGAAGTTTCTGTCTGTCACATGTCCATTGTCCTTGACCTTATTTTCATGGTTCAGTGTTGAGATTTAGTATGTTTGTACCTTGCAAGGTTCTCGTGCCAGTTAGACAGTTTTCACTGACCTTAACCTAGATCATGGATCAGTGAACAAAGTTAAGTTTCAGTACTCAAGTTCACTTCGTAAATACTACAAGTAATAGGTCTAGTATATCTGGTGTATGTAAGGATTGTAAGGTGTACATGTTTAACCAGCAGGTGTCATCTGACCTTATTTTCATGGTTCAGTGGTAAAAGTTAAGTTTTTGAGTTTTTTTCTTTCTTTTTTTTCTTATACTATATGCAATAGGTCATCTTTATTTGGTGTATGGAAATATTTTATGATGTATATGTCAGTCTAAGGCTCAGTGTAAGTTTTTATGTTTCATTCTATTTTTCTTAAACAATAAGCAATAGGTCAAGTATATTTTTTATATTGAAAAAAGTAAAAACACAAAAATACCGAACTCCGAGGAAAATTCAAAAAGGAAAATCAAAAATCAAAAGGCAAAATCAAAAGTCCAAACACATCAAACGAATGGGTAACAACCATCAACGAATGGGTAACAACCATCAAGGTTTATCTGACCTTGTCTGAAGGATTGTAAGCTGTATATTCTGTTTGGCAAGTATCATCTGACCTTGACCTCATTATGGTGCTTTATTGGTCAATGTTAAGTTTTCATGGTTAAGTTTGTTTCTTAGACATGTTAGATGCTTTAAGCAATCTGTCAACTATATTCAATGTATAGATTGATTGTAAAGTGTACATGTCTGTCTGGCATTGTTCATCAGACCTTGACCTCTTTTTCATGGTTCTTTAGTCAATAAAATTGAGAATGGAAATGGGAAACGGTGTCAAAGAGACAACAACCCGACCATAGAACAAACAACAGCAGAAGGTCACCAACAGTTCTGCAATGAAGCGAGAAATTCAATGTTTACTTTTCTTGGTTAAGTCTGTTTGTTAGAAACTATGAGCAATAGGTCATCACTATTTAGTGTATAGATTGATTGTTAGATGTACATGTATTTCTTGTTTGGTTTATCTGACCTTGACATCATTTCTGTGGATCGTTTTAAGTGTATGTGATAGTTTTAGTAAAGCTTGATATTTAGGATTATCTGTAATTCGTATATTTTCCCTTTGATCTTACTGCCTAATATTTTCGAGTATCAACGTACTGTACTGGCTGTATCACTTAAATATTAGTCAATACATTGTGTGACGTCATAATTACCGAAAAACAGAATAATAGGTAGTTTCGTTTTTGATACTGAAACAAAAACAAAACTACCTATTAATATATAAATATCAACATAATATCAATGGTTAGTAAAAAAGGCGAGACATTTCAGTGTGCAATCTTGTTATATGTTGAAGGTAGCATTTAAGCCTTTAACCATATATGTCATTAGAGCTGTTCCATTACAGCTAACATTGTACCCCGGGAAGGCACTTCTTAAATCGGGTAATCACCAATTGAGGCAAATTTATATTTCACTTTTATTTCAACTATACAAAAATGTAAATGACATCCACCCACAGTTGAGATTTAGAAGTGCATTCCCTCAGTCCAATTTATGTTTTTATGGAACAGCCATAATAACTTTCCACTTAAACAAAAAGTATCAAAGAAAAAAAGTAGATATGTTATTATAGTGGGATTTAAACAAATGAAACGATAATAGGCCATAACTCTCAATTATCAAATCAAAACTTCAGCATAATAAAAATGATCATATAAACACCCCAAACAAAGATGATTTCAAAATGTGAGTTGTGGCCTAAAACAAGGCTGTTTATTATCGCCATTACTCTTCAATTTTTACATTAATGACCTTGCGACACACTTAACATCTTTAAATTTAGGAGTTGATATTGGAGGTGAAAAAGTTTCGGTATTATTATATGCTGACGACCTAGTGTTATTTGCCAACTCTGAAAACGAACTGCAAACGTTATTGGATTCAATGAATATATGGTGCGTCAACAATAAAATGTCAGTGAATGGAAACAAGTCAAATGTCTTACATTTCCGTCCGAATTCTTCACCAAGATCTACATCAAATTTTAAATGTGGAAATATAACCTTGAAAACAGTCGATAAGTATACATATCTTGGACTCGTATTAACAGAACATTTGGACTACCAGATCATGGCTAAATATGTTGCAGCTGCCGCCAACAGAGCTTTGGGACTTTTAATTTCGAAACATAAATCGTTTGGAGGCTTTCCGTTTCGAACATTTTCTAAACTTTACGATTCAACAGTTTGGAGCACTATCAGCTATGGAGCAGCGGTATGGGGAGATAAAAACTTTTCCTGTGTAAACGCAGTTCAAAATAAAGCGATTCGATTTTTTATGGGTGTTGGACGATATACACCAAACACGGCGATTATCGGTGACTCGGGATGGATACCAGCTAATATAAAACAATGGAACAGTGTCAGTAACCAGTGGTGTAGGCTAAAAAACATGGACCGTAATAGACTTAACTACAAAATTTTTAAGTGGTCAGAAGTTTGTAGCTTGAACGGACGTAAATGTAAAAACTGGAACTATAGAATCCGTCAACAATTTTTATCAGTAGACATGATGATTCTGTATAATGCCGAAAATGTGGATAAAGCCTTGGTTAAGAATGTACTGTATGACAAACTTTTATCTCAATTGTACGATGAATGGTCAAACAATCTCCATAAAACTGTATCTCAAAGGAATGGTAACGGTGGAAATAAGTTGAGGACATATAGAACTTTTAAAACGTCATTACACACCGAGGAATACATGCACAAAGTTATAGTTCCATCGCATAGAAGAGCATACGCGCAGTTTCGGTGTGGTGTTGCACCGATCCGCCTAGAGACTGGAAGATTTGAGAGGCTACCCGTGCAACAACGGACTTGCGAAACTTGTAAAAACATTGTTGAAACTGAGGAACATGTCTTGTTAGAGTGTCCGCTGTACGATGATCTGCGAAATGAGCTTTTTAAAATTATTTTGTCAGAACACTCAAACTTTTTAAATTTTTCCAATCTGGATAAATTGTCTATTGTTCTAGCCAGTAACTGTGATAGTATTATTATTTATAGTGCCAAAATCTGCAAATTTATTTTAGATAGAAGACGTCGATTTTTATATCGTTAAACCTTTTTTTTCTCTTTTATTTGTTTAACTGTAAATATAAATATTTAAAGGATTTTTTTTTTTTAATCTAGCTGTATAGTGATATTTATTAGTATTAATTTTCAATAGATATTTTAATCCCGTCTCTCATAATTCTTTTTAGAATGGCATTAATATTTTATATTATTGTATGTGTTCATGTAATATGTTATGTATTGTAATATTAATGGTGAGACGTAAATAAACTATTTGTATTGTTGTATTGTATTGCTTAATTACCATTATTACAATACTGAAAAGTTAATATTTTACAATCATTAAAATTAAAATATTGAAAAGCTATGGATACTGAAAAAGCATGGGATGTATGGTGAACAACGAAGAGAGGAAGAGGCTCCCTGTTTTGCAGTTGCGGATCCAGAGGGGGACGTAGAGGGCGTATCCCCCCCTTTGTTTGGACTTTTTTTTGTGTAAAATGATTATATAACCAGACTATACTTCGTAAACTTTGCTATTTCCCGTGTACTATGGTATTTAAATTTTATGCGACAATTCTTTATACTTATAATGATATTTTTTGCTGGTTTTTATTGATTATGTCAAATTCGTGTGATTTGCTATGGTGGAGTTGACCAGTGCGTCAAAAAACGTCACTCTGTCAATTTGCAATTCAAATTACAGTAACATAATTTGCATAATTTTATTCTCCTGAAGTTTGTAACCCAGGGGTTTACATTGAAGATGGAGTACTACACTTTTTGTACAAATTTCTAGAACTTAGTTGATTTTCCAGATGATGTAATGCTTCTATACAAAACGAGCATATATTAATCTCTGTCCTTTTGTCCTTGTCCAATTGCCTAACAGATGATAGTTTAAAGTATTCCTTGCTTTATTGGAATAAAACATTTATAAATCAAAGACATAGACAAGCCTGATGTGTTTGTGGTCACCAGAACAGAGGTCAAGATCACCAACTAAAAATAGAAAAAATAACTTCAAAAAAATAGTGTCTGAATTAAATGTAGGTTGAAAATTAGCAGTAGCAGGAAATATATGTTTTTCTTTTAAAGCATATTTAAAAATGAATTTGAACCCCTGAAAAAAGATCAAGTGTGCGTGAGATGTCAGTGCATTTGTTGTAAACAGCACATAGTAATCTACCAACACTTATATCTATTTCTAGAATGTGTGTTTTCTCACTGAATATGTTCATGGTGGCTTAATTTCTGTTTAACCTTCATCAGTAAATTGAATGCATAGTCAATCAGATAGCATGTTAATATGATACGAATATAAACCCTGTTTTTTTATTAGACCATCACGTTCACAAAGGTAGTGAAAGAAACGTCATTCTTCCTGACGAATTATTCTAACTGGGATTCAACCAGTCTTATCTTTTTCCTTAAATCACATGCTTAGCAGGGACGCAGTATATACCAATTTTAAATACTTAGGTATGACATATCCGGGGATTGAACCCACTACAACCATCACTCGAGGTGAACATGTTACATAAAACCACTGAGGTGGTCCAATAAGAGGAAGGTATACAATTTGCTGATATCCAAATTGTGAAATTTATCAATTTTTACTGGATTTACCATGTAGGATAACTAAAAGCAACAGTAGTATACCGCTGTTTGAAATTCATAAATCGATAAATAAAAAATAAAAAATCGGGTTACAAACTTAAACCGAGGGAAACACATCAAATATAAGAGAACAACTCGTAACACAACAGAAACACTACAATGCAACACACACAGAAACGAACTATAAAATAGCAATAGCTATATCCCTGACTTAGTACTGGACATTTTCAGAAAAAAATTGTAGGTTCAACCTGTTTTTTTGTGGCAAGCCAAACCTACTGCGTTAATGGCAATGTTGAATAAAACACTACAATGGCAACATTACATGTCAGGACTACAATATATATAAATGGAAGAACACACATGATAGATTAACACACAAATAAACAATATAATAGAACATTACGACAATCTTATCGTTATTAAAAGTACCACTTTTTGTCGAGCCTTCAACTTTAGTCGAAAAAGCGAGACTAAGCGATCCTACTTTCCGTCGTCGGCGTCCACAAATATTCACTCTGTGGTTCAAGTTTTTTTTTAATTTTAATAATTTTCTTAAACTATATACTGGATTTCTACCAAACTTGTACAGAAGCTTGTTTATGATCATAAGATAGTATCCAGAAGTAAATTTTGTGAAAAAATAAATCCATTTTTTTCTGTATTTTACTTTGAAATGGACTTAGATTTTCTTCCAGTTAACATTACATACAGTCTGCAGTTAAAGTTTACAAAACATTTATTAGATTCATTAACTATCCTAGATTTTTACCAAACATGGACAGAAGCTTCTTACAATCATAAGATAGTATCAAGAGGAATATTTTTATTGATTTTTTTCCTCATTTTTATTGAGCCTGCGATTTACAGCAAAAGTAGGCGAGACACTGGGTTACGCGGAACCCTTACAAATTTTTATATTCGAATAATACAGTTTCAAACTTAGTCCTCCTAGCTACGAGATATATAAAAAATCTAAAGTTTAATTTTTTTGTTCAATCAATGATGAAAGTGAAATAGTGAAATAACATTTCGCTTTTTGCAGCCAAAAAGGTTCAATTTTTTCAAATTACGCTAAGAAACATTAATAAATAGGTTTTCACTTGCAAGTGAATGAGTCGACCTCTTTAAATCCGTATTCATGTGAACTTTAATTTAACCCCTAGCTAGAGATTGACAACGCATGCATTGTACGTGTACTGGTTATTTAAAGAAAAAATGTTAACAATGAAAGTGAAACTACGGTAAATCATTTGATTACTAATTCGATGCACATAAAATCATTCTTATACGGTTAAAGGCAATGAGAAACATCTATGTTTAATCTTTAAAATAAAATCAAACAGACCTATAAAAATCCCATTGCACGTGTTGGTTTAATCTATTCATATCATTATTTATGTTTACATCGCTTATATGGTCATCTGAGGTCAAATCGATAGTTAATTAGATGGCGTCTGGACTAAAATACACACGAAACGAACCTATATTTCATATACCCCATGCTCTGTAAACTGTTTATTTTAGACTTTTGCTAGTGTGGATAAATGTTTTACATTGTTATAAATCAAATATGAGAATTTGAGTCAAATCGGTGACCATGAATTTGACAGCTAGTGCCCCTTTAATATCTATTGAATATTCGATTTTATGTATACACATACAGATTTTTTTTTAAGATATCATTAAAATCATTTTCAACAGCAATTTAAATGAAAATAATTGCATTTTGCTTATTTTAAAAAGATCTGCACATAAATCAAACATGGACTAAATCAGCAATTTCTCCCGATTTTTAAAAGAATTGTTACCTCGAAATTCTTTTTTCCAATGTTATGTCCTGTACCAAATCGGCAATATGGCATTTGTTATCTTATAATTAGCTCTTTTCTGTGAGTGTTGGATTGTCGTTTTGTTTTGTTGCCCTTCAGTGTTTCATTTGTTTCGTTTTTTTCTTCTTATAGTTGATGTGTTTTCCTCGATTTTCCTTTATAACCCTGATTTGTTTTCTCTCAATCGATGTATGACCTTAGTACAGCGGTTTAATACTGTTACCTTTATTTATGCGTTTGCCTCTCTTTCCGAAACCAAAAGATACTTTTCAGTAAAACAAAAATGTTCAGCAAAAAAAGATCTACAGATAAGTCAACAGCCAGAAATAGTAGGACAGCATGAACAGACTCCTGTCGGGAGATTTTGCTCTTCAAAGAATTTGTTCACAATCTTTGCAGAAAATGTAACAGAAATATAGAATGTGCGTCAGCAAAATAAGTTAAAAAAAATCATGATGGCTTAGAGTTTTAAATGAATTCTTATAAGGGAATCTAAAAAACCAAAAACGTTCCTCAAAAATTGAAAGAAAAAAGAATTTGTTAAAACCATTAAATGTCCTAAGTAGGAGTAACCACTTACAAATAGATGTGTTTTTATTGGTTTTTGCATATTTTCCAGAACCATTCATATGTTAAGCTTAACAGTATTCAGCAAAAATTTCAACCTAATAACATTTAACATGACCAAAAATTTCAAATGACTCCTGATATGAATTTTTTCCCCTAGAATAGATTTTTATCATATTTGTATGCATATATGTCAAAATCTATAGTTAATAGGGAGAAAATTAATTATAAGTCAATCAACACTGTCAAGTTTACCATCTACATATAAGGCAACAGCCTGAAATCGTCAATTGAATCATGATAATAGTAATTACTCTTGATAGACGATTTTTACCCATTTTTGCATAAACTATGATAAAAAGAAAATGTAAAAATTGTATAAATGTTCAGAAAAAATATAAAGTAGGACAGCATGAACTAAATCATCAATGGATTTCTATTGGGAGTTTTTGCCCATCAAAGAATTTGTCCACAGTGTTTGCTGAAAATGTAATAGAAAGAATTTGCGTAATTAAAAAAAAGTTCAAGTTCAATATAAGATATTGATTTCTGAAATCTTAAAGGTTCAACCCATCACATTTTCTCAAAATGTCTTTATGAAGTCAGGAATATGGCAGATGTTAACAAATAGTTAGTTTCCATGCATGTATGTTGGCTTTTGTTTTTGTTGCATTTCATTGTTCTTGTTGTTTCTTTGTTTTCCCCATATAGTTGGTGTGCTTCCCTAGGCTCTATATAAAAAAGAAGATGTGGTATGATTGCCAATGAGACAACTACCCACAAAAGACCAAAATGACACAAACATTAACAACTATAGGTCAAGTTTGCTACACTGATTTATTTTCTTACAATCGATTTATCACTTTTGAACACCGGTATACCACTGTTGCCTTTATTTGTCCTTTGTCCATTTTTTTCGTGTCTATGATTAGATGCAAACCAGTGTCATTTAACAAAGGGACTACTCTGTCAATAAACCTTGATCATACAAAAATACCGCAGTGTGAAAGATGAGCAATACAGTGTCAATAATGATACATCCATTAAGTTGTACCAAGACTTTGTGTAACGGCGTAGTCCTTCTGTAAATAACTGGCTACATTCCTGGCATGCCATACCTTGTATGAGAGAGAATTGTTTCTTATGAAAAAAACTGTAAGAAACAAAAATAGTCCTCAAAAATAGATGACAAATACCAAAAGCATTGTATTTGCATATATGTCGATATCTTTAGTATATATAGAGAAATTTCATTAGGCAAAATATATAAGCAAAATTACAAATACAATCTTGGTAACTTTGATAACTATTTACACTACTGGGTCGATGCCTCTGCTGGTGGACGTTTCGTCCCCGAGGGTATCACCAGCCGAGTAGTCAACACTACTACTGAAATGCGATTTTAGATTTTGTGATATTGTGAAAAAATACACATTAACTCATAAAAAATAATTTTGTATTTTATATTTACACTAAGATGTCATAAATTTTGATTTCGTTCGTATGCCATATTTCTTTTTATTAATGCATCCTTTTTTTCTATTCCTTCTTTGTATGATGAACTATAAAATAGACGATTTAAGATGGGTATTCATTTAAGAATTGAATGCTTCTTTTTGTAACTTTATCGGGGTGTAAAAGCGTTGACCGAAGTACATTTTGTATGAAGCGCGGAAGCGCTTCATACTAAAAATGTGCGCACGGTCAACGCTTTTACAACCCTATGAAGTTACAAAAAGAAGCATTCAATACTTATAATTGCATTTTTTAGCTATGATCATGAAAACACGAATTTTATAATTGTTTTCTTTAATTCACCTGCGCACTATATTGTGGGACCACGTGTTATCATGAATGAAAAGTTTTTTTGAGTGATGCAATTGCTTAAGGAATATCACGTGATGTGCAGTTAGCCAATCAGAATACAGTGTTATGATGAACCATACACCTAATGTAAACATTTTTGTTTAATATAAGTAGAATTTTTACCTCCTGATATAAAAAGAAATATGTTGAGCTACTAGCTATTATCGCTGCTTAATCATGCAATGAACTAAACGTTGCACTTATTTTCAATTTTAAAAAGATTGATGCACAAAAAGGAAACGATTAAAAGGTAATTTTTAATCTGAAATATATCGTGTTGTCCCTGTAGATTAAAACCTGAACAGAATCGTTTTGGGTGAAAGTCACACTTCATTAAACTGCTTTGATGATAATATACGGTTGGAAAATTCGCTTGGAAACTCAATATATACCCCTAGGCCGATCACTAAAGAGGACAATCTGGACAATCAAAGGTCTGTTCTATGTCCTCGGGAATCTCAGACGAAGAACTGCATCTGTAATTTCTTTATTGGATACATACTCTACGCAAGTGTCTTTAAAAACAAATAATAGGTGTATTGCTGGATCTTCCAAGTGCTCCACGAAAAATCATTTTTAATTATAAATATTAATCTTATCAGCAATCAAAGCTAGGCTTGAAATTATTATTCTAGAAATGTCGTTTATCAGATGTGAATACTCAAAAAGTTAAAAGAACTTATAGAGTAAACATATATGAATAAGAAACTTCATAGAACCTTGATGTTATACTCATACGTCCTGTCCAACGTATTCCCGAAAATTAATTATACCATTTTTTATTGTCTTTTCTTTTTTTAACTATGTTTATTTCATCTAACTCTTTTACTTACTAAAGTATTCGAAATGAAATCATAAAGTAATCGATATTTACTTAATTATTTTGTTATTAAACGATTCAGTACGATGTCATGTGATAGAATGTTTAAACGATTACATATAACTGGCGATAAGATGATAATATGTAATAAGTTACGATTTCCAATTATTGTAAACATAGTTCTGATCTAAACAAATTCAAATGTATGATCAATCTGCAGACAGTATTTATGCTTCTCGTTTCACGTTTATTTTATATAAATAAGATCGTTGGTTTTCCCGTTTGAATGGTATTACACTAGTAATTTTGGGGTCCTTTATATCTTATTGTTCGGTGTGAGCCAAGGCTCCGTTGCTGGACTTTTTGATCGACAATAGATTTGTTGAGTTTGGAGGATTTATATTGCAACAGACAGTCGGTATTCCAATGGGTACTAATTGTGCACTCCTGCTGGCTGATTTGTTTTTGTACTCGTATGAAGCAGAATTCATTCAGAACCTTCTAAAAGACAAAAAGAAAAAGCACCTTGCGAAATTCTTTTATTTTACTTTCCGATATATTGATGATGTTCTATCATTGAATAACCCATACTTCAGCCAATACTTACATCTCATATATCCCAGTGAACTTGAAATTAAGGATACTACTGATACTAAGAGGACTGCTTCATACCTTGATCTTTTCCTCAATATTGACGAAGATGGACGACTTCACTCGAAAATCTATGATAAACGGGACGATTTCAACTTCCTATTTATCAAATTCCCATTTCTCAGCAGTAAGATACCCTCTGCCCCTTCGTATGGTGTTTACATATCACCATTGATACGTTATTCACGTGCTTGTTCACACTATACGGACTTCATATACAGAGTGTGCTCCTTACGCAGAAACTGCTCCAACAAATTTATGAGGAGGACAGATTAAAACTGACACTCCGTAAATTTTATGGACACCAGCACGAATTGGTGGATCCATACGATGTGTCTTTAACTAAATTAGCTAAGGACATTTTTACCACATGGTAGATTGTGGTTGGTCATTATGTCGTCTAATCTTTTAATTACCAAACGTGACTTATTCCCGATTGTGACTGTTTTGATGAATGTGAATTCGCATTACTAACCATAAGACGTGTTACGCCATCGCATGTGACGTCATTTTTATGATTTATTGCGTTGAGGCCTGGACTGAGTCGGGTGTGTCTATTCTGTGTTGGCATTATTTATTCGGGTTTAGTTTTCTGTAATTAGTTAATACTTCAGTTTATCGGTCGTCCCTCTGTCTATATCACTCTGTTCAGATCTTAATATTATTCCGTATCATGTCTTTGTGACGTCAAATACGTTGACCCGGCCTTAATAACTTTGACCCGGACTTATCAGCGACGTCATAATGTTTGAACCGACGTTAATAACTTTGACCTGAACTTATAAAGTCATCTTTTGTGTGCTGGCGAAACAAAGCAAACACTTCCGAAACACGCAAATATAGCCCGATAAATCGATTATCAGATTATCTGCATATTGATATTGTAAAATATCAGCTGCTTGGCATTATATGAAGGCTTTTTGATCTCGTTCGCTACGCTCACTCGACAAAAAAGCTTCATATCATGTCTCGCAGCTGATATTTTACGATATCAACATGCAGATAACCTGATAATCGGTACTTCATTATGTAAATCTCTTTTATATTCATTTGATAAAATTTACTGTTTGCAATAGTATTAATTGTTCTAAATAATAAGGATGTTCTTATCCCAAGCATAAAAACATAGCCGTATTTGATACAAACTTTTTCAAATTTTGATCTTCAGTGCTGTACAACTTTGTTCTTTTTCACTTTATATCTGTGCGTCACTGGTGAGTCTCGTGTGGACGAGGCGCGTTTTCGGCGTATTGAATTTTAAACCTGATGCTTTTTGTTATCTATTAATCATGTGTTTCTTTGTCTAATATGTTCTCCTATTTATTTGTATTGTAGTCCTGTAATATTATGTTGTCATTTCAATATCATATTTAACATTGTCATTAAAGTGCGAGGTTTGGCATGCCACAAAACCAGGTTCAACCCACCATTTTTTTCCTTTAAAAATTTCCTGTACCAAGTCAGGAAGATGACCATTGTTATATTATTTTTCGTTTCTGTGTGTGTTACATTTTAACGTTGCGTCGTTTGTTTTTACTCTTATTTTTGTGGTTAAATTCACATTGCGATAAGACGTGTCACGGTACTTGTCTATCCCAAATTCACAAGTATTTGGTTTTGATGTTATATTTGTTCTTCTCGTGGGATTTTGTCTGATGCTTGGTCTGTTTCTGTGTGTGTTACATTTCAGTTTTGTGTCGTTGTTCTCTTATATTTAATGCGTTTCCCTCTGTTTTAGTTTGTTACCCGGATTTGGTTTTTTTCCATGGATTTATGAGTTTTGAACAGCGTATACTACTGTTGCCTTTATTTAGGTTGATAACATTTTTTCCTTTTATATCCTTAAATTCACAAATTTGATCTTTACTGTCTTGTAACGTCTCACACATTTCCATTGTTTTCTGTATATTTATAAGTAATATGATTTTGTTTCCGCTTTATAAATAATTCAAAGCACAATTATAGATTCAAAGTATTTTAGTACTAATGTGTTTCAAAATTTTTGTTCTGTTATGGGAACAATATTATCATCTGTATTATTTCATAGAAACATATGTACTTCCTACCATTAATGCTTACAAAAGAACCAGCAACTATGTTATTGCTCTTTGTCTACTTAATAAGAATCATGTGAAATACATTGATCAAATTGTTTAAAAGTTTAACCCCTTTTCTAGCCTTTCAGTAAATTCTATGATGGCATTTAGTCAATAGTTCTGAAACGATTATATAGGTATATGCGGAAGTCAAACCTTTTTCGATTGCTTATTCTGAGTTCACTTTCAACATATCAAAATGAACGATTGGAGCATACTTTTTGGAAAGTTCAAGTGATCACAATTAGGTGCTGAAGGAAAATAAACAACTGTGTAAAGTCGAATGCAGCTAATATAGGTGATATCTGTGTTTATGTACAAATATCAAAACAAAACAGTTGACACTTTCATCTTAAAGAACAAGGTAATATTAAAAAAGCGTTTTTTACATTTATAATTGAGATAAATATACCATGGGGACATTCAAACTAATAAGCCGAAAATAAACTGACAACGCCATAGCAAAAAGGGAAAAGCCGACAAAAAAACCCCAAACAGTACACAAAACATAATATTGAAATCTAAAGACCGTGCAACACGAACCCCATCATTAAGTGGGAGTGATCATAGGTGCTCCAAAGGGTACACTGATCCTGCTCCATGTGCGTCACTCGTCGAGTTGCTCATGTTAGTATAAACCCAGTAAAAGAGGACGGGATTATAGTAATAACAATTTGCAAATTCACGAAGGTGTGATACGTACTTCATCATTTAGAACCCTGACTGTAGCCTCCTTGTAATCCTTGCAAGCCCTTGAATATCGTATCAACTAAGATCTATATATCATCTGTAAACAGGCGCTGCTGGAATGTTGCCACCTAGAAAAGGAAGGGTCACAATTTCGAAGCTGAAATCATCTCTTATGTCTTAAAGTATTGTTTTCAACATAACAACCCTTATTGTCAATATCTAGATATAAGTCAAGACATGAGGAAGATTTAACTGTATCTGTTAAATCTGTCTTTTCAAGTTGGAAAGATGCATTCACAAATTATCCAAATCATGAAATTACAAGTCGAAAAGCATCATTTGTAAAGAGGAAATTAAAGTTAAGATACAGCTAAATTATGTTCTTTCTTCTCAGGAAGTTCCTGCATGACGGACGTCCTGTCGTATATGAATTAGAGAACAAGTTAGCAAGAAGAGTAGCACAGATGGTTCCCATGGTTCCCAAAAAAATCAAGCATCTTGATAGTATCAGATTCATAGCATATTTTGTTTGAATCAGAATGATTTTTCTACAAAATAGAACTTAATTATTCCTAAGACAGGCTTCTTGTAATTTGATTAAGGTCAGGCTTTAACTGCTGATGAAATTGATTTTAATAATTAAGAAAATAGCTGGAGATATTATGGACATAATTGTGCAAATCGGTATACAAGAATGACATTTTGTATAAAGGTTGACTAAATGATACTTAAAAAATCCGCTGCTGGCCAGAAAAAAAAATCATTTTTTCAAAATGGGCACCACACATTTCCGAAATGGTGTCATTACAAATTAGCAATAATTTTTTAATCCTTTGAAAGGTGTATTAAATGTAAAATCCAATGTTAGATTTGATAAAAAGTAAATGACAGTTCCTAAATTACGACTAGACAATACATAAATGAAACTTAAGGTGGCTTTCAAAATGCCGGCAAAAAGTCAAAAATTTCAATTTTTATACTTTCAAGCAACTTCACAAAGGATGTTAATCCTTTAAAGATATGTTACCTTTGATAACTATTTACACCACTGGGTCGATGCTACTGCTAGTGGACGTTTCGTCCCCGAGGGTATCACCAGCCCAGTAGTCTACACTTCTGTTTTGACAAGAATATCAATAATGTGGTCACTTTTATAAATTTCCTCTTTACCAAACTTTGAAATTTTCAAAAAACTACGGATTTTCTTATTCCAGGCATAGATTACCTTAGCCGTATTTGGCACAACGTTTTGGAATGTTGGATCCTCAATGCTCCTCAACTTTGTACTTGTTTGGCTTTATAAATATTTTGATATGAGCGTCACTGATGAGTCTTATGTAGACGAAACGCGCGTCTGGCGTACTAAATTATAATTCTGGTACCTTTGATAACTATTTACACCACTAGGTCGATGCCACTGCTGATGGACGTTTCGTCCCCGAGGGTATCACCAGCCCAGTAGTCAACACTTCGGTGTTGACATGAATATCAATTATGTGGTAATTTTTATAAATTTCCTGTTTACGTATACCAAACTTTGAAATTTTCGAAAAACTACGGATTTTCTTATTCCAGGCATAGATTACCTTAGACGTTTTTGAATTTTGGATCCTCAATGCTCTTCAACTTTGTACTTGTTTGGCTTTATAAATATTTTGATATGAGCGTCACTGATGAGTTTTATGTAGACGAAACGCGCGTCTGGCGTACTAAATATTAATACTGGTACCTTTGATAACTATTTACACCACTGGGTCGATGCCACTGCTGGTGGACGTTTCGTCCCCGAGGGTATCACCAGCCCAGTAGTCAACACTTCGGTGTTGACATGAATATCAATAGTGTGGTCATTTTTTATAACATTCCTCTTTACCAAACTTTGAAATTTTCGAAAAACTACGGATTTTCTTATTCCAGGCATAGATTACCTTAGCCGAATTTGGCACAACGTTTTTGAATTTTGGATCCTAAATGCTCTTCAACTTTGTACTTGTTTGGCTTTATAAATATTTTGATATGAGCGTCACTGATGAGTTTTATGTAGACGAAACGCGCGTCTGGCGTACTAAATAATAATACTGGTACCTTTGATAACTAATTACACCACTGGGTCGATGCCACTGCTGGTGGACGTTTCGTCCCCGAGGGTATCACCAGCCCAGTAGTCAACACTTCGGTGTTGACATGAATATCAATAGTGTGGTCATTTTTATGAATTTCCTCTTTACCAAACTTTGAAATTTTCGAAAAACTACGGATTTTCTTATTCCAGGCATAGATTACCTTAGCCGAATTTGGCACAACGTTTTTGAATTTTGGATCCTCAATGCTCTTCAACTTTGTACTTGTTTGGCTTTATAAATATTTTGATATGAGCGTCACTGATGAATCTTATGTAGACGAAACGTGCTTCTGGCGTACCATAACTCTTATAGGTATAATCCAATGCAAAATATGATTACACGTTAAAAAACAGTTCATAAAAACAACACATAAATGAAAAATGGTGACTTCTGGTTAAAATATGGCGGCAAACACATAAAAAATATTTTTATAATTTCCATCAACTTAAAAAAATTCCAAAGACCTTTTAGAGTACATACAATCTAACTCTCTTTCATCTTGTAACAGTATTAAAACATTTGACTTTTCTTCTCTTTACACAAGTATTCCACATTCCAAACTAAAAGACAAATTGAAAGAGTTGGTATTACTTTGCTTCATAAAAAAGAATGGTCAACGTAGATACAAGTATCTTGTCTTAGGGAGGGATAAATCCTACTTTGTAATGAATCACTCTGATTCAAACAAAAAATTCTCTGAAACCGATATTATCAAGATGCTTGATTTCTTGATTGACAACATATTTGTTACGTTTCGGAGGACATGTTTTTCAACAGACTGTCGGCATCCCAATGGGAACAAACTGTGCCTCTCTTCTTGCCGTCTTGTTTCTTTATTATTATGAGGCTGACTTCATGCAGGAACTTCTTAGGAAGAAAGATAAGAAGTTAGCAATATCCTTTAACTCTACTTTCCGCTATATAGATGACGTTCTTTCACTAAACAATTCAAAATTTGATGACTATGTGGAACGCATCTATCCCATCGAATTGGTGATAAAGGATACTACAGATACAGTTAAGTCTGCTTCATATCTTGACTTACATCTAGAAATTGACAATGAGGGTCGGTTGAAAACAAAACTTTACGACAAAAGAGATGATTTCAGCTTTCCAATTGTGAACTTTCCATTTCTAAGTAGCAACATTCCAGCAGCACCTGCATACGGGGTATATATCTTCCAATTGATACGATATTCCCGTGCTTGCATTTCCTATCATGATTTTCTTAATAGAGGGTTACTGCTCGCAAGGAAGCTATTAAACCAAGAGTTCCAAATGGTGAAGTTGAAATTATCCCTTCGTAAATTTTACGGACGCCACCACGAGTTGGTTGACCATTATGGAATAACCGTTTCACAAATGATATCGGATATGTCCCTTACGTGGTAACTACAATCCCCTTCCCTTTCATGAATGTGACCTACCGAGTTAGACTATTTACCGGATTTGTAATCACATAAGCAACAAGACGGGTGCCACATGTGGAGCAGGATCTGATTACCCTTCCGGAGCACCTGAGATCACCCCTAGTTTTTGGTGGGATTCGTGTTGTTTATTCTTTAGTTTTCTATGTTGTGTCGTGTGTACTATTGTTTTTTTGTTTGTTTGTCTTTTTCAGTTTTAGCCTTGGCGTTGTCAGTTTGTTTTAGATTTATGAGTTTGACTGTCCCTTTGGTATCTTTCGTCCCTCTTTTAACAAGTGATCACACTCTTTGTTAAGTTTAAATGCCTAGTTTGGTTAGAAAGACAGGTTGTTTATCTTAAAATTATCTGATAGTTTCTTATACAACAAGGCCAGGATTGTAGCATCAACAGTTACCAACGCAGCTGGATTTGCGCCTCCTTATTTCAAAATGTTCTGACACGAGGATGCAACGACAGTCAAAGAAGTCCATTTTGGTTTCCATCTGTCATTGATTCTGTCTTTCATCCAACCCCAGTGTTCATGACTTGGTACATGTACCTGTCGAATACATGAAACAAGTTGAGCCCAGACAATTCCTCCTTGATATACTTCTCTTTTTATTTGCTCTGGAAAAGAACCTCTTCTAGGCGGAATTGCATCTAAATGCCGCTGCTTCATGGCAAACAATTCACATAATGCCTCGCGTCATACTTTAGTCCTTTACATCTGGAAAATTCTCCATTGTTAGCCAAGCAGACCTCTTCCCTTTCTCACGACATAACTTACAAAATCAAATATATTTAATTGTCGATTAAAGACGCCCATTACAGGCAGAATAATCACAAGTTAAATTTGATACAATGATTACAAAATGATTACAATTATTTGAATACAATTAAATCAATGATTACAACAAAAAGACAAGAAAAACACACTAATGAGTATTTATAAAATGTATCATGTTTCAACTCTGACAAATACAGTGATCCTTAAAAAATATAGGAAACTGAATTTAAATATTTTGGTTTTCCCCTGGTGCTTTCATGATCCTACATTTACATTAAGAAGCTTTACAAATATCTAAATTATGCCTCTGTCTTTTTACAGTAAAATATATAAACTCAATAAGTTCCTAACAGTTGTTTTTCGAACAACATTTAAATTATTAATAAATTGCTTACTTGATTAAAAATGTGACTATCTTCATTGGACATAAGTCAAATAAATTGTGATTGATAATCTAAATTGTGAAAGTTTTTGTAACTTTTGATATGTTGGAAATAATGGAAACTCTTTCACTTTCCACAGTCGAACATTTAAGTAAAAAATGGAGTTCATCTTCCACTTCTTTTTTACAAAGATTACAAATTCTGTCCATTGCCTGAAGTCCCCTGTGTCTGCCTCTCTCTATTTCTAAATCATGATTACTAATTCTGAATTTTGTCATCTGAATTCTCAGATTCCTATTACCTATAGCAAAATAAGGTTCAAAAATATATTTCTCTTAAAAAGTCTGTATGTTCTAAGTTTATTTCCAAATGACATATTTTTTTCTGTCATCGTTTATAGATGAATACCACAACTTATTATACTTTAATTTAAGTTTGTTTAAAATAAATCTTTTCAAGTTTGATTTCATATAAACAACTTGGGATAAATCCATGTCTAAGTGTTTTGCTAATGCATTTATAGAATTAAACCAACTTTTCTTTCTATAGTTTGATAAAGATTTTGATACAATGAGAGCTTCAGACAATAATTGGTCCTCTGTACTCGTTAAACGTGATAAGTATGAATAATTATTAACTATAACTTCAATAAATAAAGGATATCTCCCAAGCTCATCTATCACTGCCATATGTGTGCTTCTCTTTCCTACTCCCAGTGAAAATTTACAGATTTTAGAATGAATTGATTCAGTTTTCAGTACTTTACATAATTTTTCAAAATAACAATTCTCTTTTTCAGTTAACTTTTTTGAATTTAAAGCACCCCAAATTTCCAAAAGTTAAAATTGGTTTTAACTGTGTGGTCAAATATATGAAGTAAAAGTTTTAAATTTGAGTTTATGACCTTTAAATATTTTATAAATTTTAACATGACAGTACTACATAAAATTACATTTAACAACACTTTTCATTATCATGCCGAACATGGACAAACATTCATGTATTTGCTTTTCATGATTACAAGTAGATAGGAAGTATTTTTTTTATTGAAATTGCAAAGAGTATTTTCACAATGAGTAACATACACATTAGTCATTAGTCTCTTAAGGAGCAATTTTGCCAGCAAGAAACTTGAACATTTTCGTTTCGTTGTCATCTTCACAGAGAAAACTACATCAAACCCTTGGTGTTCTACCAGAACCAACACATTTCCATCTGGCACAAGAACCTTGCCTTTGTCTTATCACAGCCTTTAAATTATTCATTTAGTAAACATAAAATACAATGTCTGCTTTTGAATACGTATCAATGCAAGATTTTATATAAGGCAGTATGACATCATTAGCATAATCATCAAATATGTTTGCCTAACTTTGTGACCTCCGCATTTGGATCAGCAAATTGCAGACAAAACATGAGGAGTCTAGAAAAGATATCGCAATCACTTTTAAGGTTCTCTGGCTTTTTTTTTTAACGAAGAAGTTTCCAGTTTAATTTTGCGGACAAAATAGGAAGTTGTTCTTTTTTATTTGGTTATAAAAAGTAGGTTCTCCTTCGTTTTGCATTTGCTTCTAAAGATCTTCGTTTATTTACACATCTTAACTTTGTATGGATCAACAATTTTCAAAATGGAGTATTTTGTTTACAAATCTCACGACTATACTAGAAATGAATTTCAAAACTCGTTTATCACTTTACAAAGCCTTTAAAGCTGTTTAAAGAATGCTTTTCGTGTTTTCGTAGTAGAGTCTTCATTATGTCGTTTGTCTGTTGAAGAATGACCCAAACTACTAGATCTTTCAAATTCATTATCCTGACTCCTGGTCCAGCTACCATCCATTTGTCTAAACGGGATCTTCGGTTAATCCTATTGCACCAACATCGCCGTTCAAAATTGCAGTATTCTGTTTTTATGCCTGATCAATTGTGTCATAAGAAAGACATTTGCTAGTCTTACGGACAGTGACATCATTATTTTCAAATTCCATTGCCACCTGTGGATGATGTTCTGATAGGGAAGTCATATCTCGGAGACGGGCCGGTAACGATCGAGCATAATTTAGACGATCAAGACATAAAACAATACGCTATCATGCTTTATATGGGCTGTTTGAAAAGTATGAAATCTCACTCATGAAATGAGCATAAAACCAAAATCAGAAGAAGTTCTTAATTTATAATTGAACGCCAGGAATTAAACTGTGGTCGAGATGACTCTATTTCCTTACACCAGTCTTTTAAATCACTGAACGCCACAGAGTTATGACATAATTATATATTCTGAGTTTATCTTTTATAATCCGAAATTAACAAATCAAGAAAAATGTATGCGGTTGTTTGATGCGCCTGTTTATATATAATTAGTTCAATATACATTTGAACATACATAAAACGAATCTGCGTTCTTGCTGTTTCAATATTGGCTTCAGTAAGACGATATGCATATCCCCTATCACGCAATATACTCCCCAGAGTTTTATAACAAGTCATTTCAATGTGCAATCCATCAAACATGACGAAACACTTATCTTTCCCTTACAAATCAGGCCATTCCCACTGATTTTGATTAGGTATTTCCAAAAGTGGCTTACATGCAGTTACAATTGATGTTTCTCCGGGATTAACCACATTTTCGCCTTAAACAGTCGAATATCTGAGAATTGCCTGGTAGTGCATACAAATCTCTTTTGCTGTCTATGAAAAGTTTCAAATGCGTAAAAACATGTGTATCATAACCTTGAAACATGTTATCAAACCAATTCATAACGTCATTAAGAAATAAAAAACAGCTACATGTATTGTAAAAAGTTTAAATGTTTTTGAAAGAATTTTAAATTTCGCGCATGCGCAAATACTGAATATGTCAAATATTCATTTTCTTATAAATATGTGATGTAAGGAAGGTGTTCACCACAACTGGTAATAGGTTTTTACTAAAAGAAGTTCAAAGATAAATTTTCCCAAAAAAAAATCAGTATTTTCAAACTAAAGAAAACAGCCATTTTAGAAAATGGCTGTGGCCATCTTGAAAAAAATCTTCTTTTTAATGGCCAGCAGCTATTTCTCAAAAAGTATATAATAATGATGATTTGTGGTAATTTTCATGCTTGTATCATCATTTGAACAATTCCCTCGATTTTGCTTGCTAATATCTACCACTAAAAGGTTTTGGCGAGCACTTGAAAAACCCAGCAATATAACGTTGTTCATGAGGACACTTATATATAGTTTATCTAATACATAGATGGCTGATAAAGTCAACATCTGGACATTTTCATATACCAAGGCCAAAGTCTGAATACTTCAAAAAGCCTTTTCAATATTCTGGTCTAATCATTTGGAATAGTTTTACAAATGATATAAAGGTTTTAAGACATATAAAAAGCTTTAAGATGAAAAGTGCTAATCTCTTGATCACAAAACAAAATGAGTATACAAACCTTTTTAATGACATTCTTGCCATGCTAGTTCTACAATCTGTTTTCGTGCTTGTGTTTTATATATATATTTGTAATTGTGTTTGTAATTGTGTACATATCTATTGATTATTTATTTGTAAATTGATCTCGTCCTGACAAAACAGTGAATTATTTACCACTGAAATTAAAGCAAAGAACCACCATCAATCAAACAATAGTTGCAGTAAAATCATATGGAATATTGCAATTTTTATTGAAAACATTTTTGATTCGTACAATTCATGAGATCAATTTGGCATTACATTGTACAGAACTTCAGAATAAGCAGTCACATTCCAAACTTCTTTGATTAAGACTATAAGTGCAGAAATGTGCAAATGCCGAAATAAATTGGTACCGTTAATGTATTCAAATATTTTTTTACAGATCAAAGAATGGACAATAAAACGCGTTTTTTGTTTAACCATGATTTGATTAGATGGTTGATTTTGCTACATTTAGCATTGTACTCATTGTGTGCAGATAATTGTGGCGACGAGAATAAATGTCAGTGTACTGTTAAAGTAGGGAAACTTGTTGTTGACTGTTCCGACAAAAAACTGTTAAAAACGCCTAAAGGCATACCTATGAATGCATATGATTTGTGAGTATATATAATATATAATTTTAATCAGAGCAAATCATTTTATTTTTGAAATTTTAAAATCCTGGTGCCTTTGATTACTATTGTTTCATAAACTCAGCAATCAATAAGATAGTCAACAAGTAAATGATAAAACACATGCTAAAATTGAGAATGGAAATTGGGAATGTGTAAAAGAGACAACAACCCGACCATAGAAAAAACAACAGCAGAAGGTCACCAACAGGTCTTCAATGTAGCGAGAAATTTCCGCACCTGGAGGCGTCCTTCAGCTGGCCCTAAACAAATACATACTAGTTCAGTGATAATGAACGCCATACTAATTTCCAAATTGTACACAAGAAACTAAAATTAAAATAATACAAGACTAACAAAGGCCAGAGGCATATTAAGAGAACAAACAATTAAATGTATAAAATTTCTTTGCTATTTGTGTTTGGAAAATCAGTTATCATAAATAATTTAAGCTATATCGGCTTTAAATATTATAATTGTTTAAATGTCATATAATCACTGTGTCTAAACTACACCGGCAAAAATTGTTCAGACTCGATGGTATCTAACATCCGGCACAATGACGGAAAATCAATAGACGGGAGAAAGATAGGTTTCACCTTATTTTCTTATTTTTGTTTATGATATCGAAGAATATATATACATATGTAGGACTCTAAAGTGGGATGGGAATGCTAAACTACGATGGTCTACGCTAAAGTCCGATGCCTCCATATGCTAAAGTCCGATGGTCTATAAAATAAAGGTACACTTTTCAAGCGTAAATCATAAATTGTCCATTAAAACATCAGTGTGTAAATTGTAGTAACATATATCATGTATTAATGTATTAAAACTCGCTACAAAAAAGGGGAAAGCTCGAACAACAACCCCTTTCTCTTGCATTTAAATTAAAGCTGGTACAAATAAATTTTATTTATTCCGACAATGACCGAATTTTGTATTTATAGCTGACAACTTTAAGGGGATGTATTTACATAAATAGGCTGTGTAAACGGCAAACTACATCAATTATCCAAAACATCCCTCGTCCTGAACATGCATGAAATATTTGCCACTGGACCTTAAGCAATCAACAATCAATACACCCGAATCGTTAAAAATGCATTTTGAGGAAATATAGTATTTAGTGACACATAAATAACCTTTTTAGTAATTATTACTGGTCAGTCTTCTAAATTTAGAAACAGTCACATATATAAGACTATCGTTAAAGTAAAAGCCTATCGCATTATATGTTATATCATAGCAAACTAGATTTTGTAAAAAGACTAGTTTTTAACATTAGTGCCCTTGAACCTTTCTCTTTTGTTCCATCTCACTTTAGCGTGCTATACCATCGAGCTTTAGCAAACAATCAACCATCGTGCTTTAGCGTAAGACACCATCGTACTTTAGCTTAGATCATCGCACTTTAGCGTGACCATCGCACTTTAGAGTCCTACACATATACAACTATTTTCTAATGTGAGATGCAATATTTTCTACAACCGTTCTATATTAATGGAGAAATAAGTAAAAATGCACATCAAAATGACGAATTGAGTGAACCTTTCCTCGAAATTGTTTAATTTTTCGTTAAATTGTTCACATTGTACGGAAAGAAAGGTACAGGAAGATAGATACAGACACGGAGATCGCAAAACTTGTCATTGTGAACATCTCAATACTTGTATATCTGAGTATGGAACAAAAGAAATGGGTCAGGTCAAAATGGAACTGGCCGGTTCTGTCAATGTTTACCACCCGGTTTTGTCATAGATTTCACAATGCATAACCCGGTTTGGTCAAATAAAAAAACATAATCGCATTACATTATAATTCATAATTCAACTTCATCGTTAAAAAAGGAGTTTTGACGGTTGTTGGAAAACAAGTTCTTTCCCAAGGAAACAGCTTATTATTTATTTGATTAGTCTCAGACTCAAATAAATAATAAGCAAACATTTTAACTTCTTCTCTTATATAGAACACAAATAATTCTAATTTTACTTTGCATTCAAAATGTTTTAACAGCAGGAATAGATAGAAATGAAGGTTATAACTCAGATCGAGGTTAAAGCTCTCAAATATGCGATTTCTATATGAATTATGGAAAATATGTTTAACTTTAATTAGAGTTTATGGTCTTAAAAATCGAAACACACAATGTATGTAATCTTTTCTATGATCGTTAAAAAGGATAAACGTTGATAATAAGACAAATGTATATGCATGCATAATCGACATACAAAATGAATGTTTATAGGCAGAAAAGGATTACAACTACAGGGCATTAAAAATAAAATTTATTTATCACTAATTGTAAGTATACTACTATTACTATATTACAGCTGCTGTCTGCTCTATGGTCGGGTTGTTATCTTTTTGACATATTTCATATTTTCATTCTCAATTTTGCTATGTATAAATTAGTATAATAGTCTCAGGTCATCGACAAAATTCAATGATAACTAATTTAACCATGGAAGTAATATCCATGGTTAACCTAACTATAAAAAAACCTGTCTGTACTGTCGCCATTATGTAATGATGATCGTACACTGACGTTGGTCAATATATTTTGACAGTATATACAGTTTCTGTGACCATTTTTTTTTTTTATCTTACAGACCTTCAAAATAAATTGAATTGCGATCATTTAAGCATTTGTGACATCTCAGTGCATACACTTAAGTTTGAATAATATGTCTATTTTTTGTTGTTGAAAAAAACGCCAGTGAAGTTGTTTGCTTTGTTATCTAGTTGTTGAAATTTGAAATTTTCAGTTGTTACACAATTGTTTTTTAAATCCAAGAACGGTTCAATTTTGTTTGGAATTTTTGTTTGTTTTTAGCTCACTTGACCCAACATGAAAAGTATTTTTTTCATCACTTGGCACCGGTCGACCGTCGTTCATACATCTTATCACGATTTAGTCCAATCCGGGAAAACAGTCACTTATATAACTTCCTGTTTGGGTCAGGCCTCTTAAAATAAAGGTCATCAGTAGAGAGCTGAGACAGATTTTTTTTTAGAAAGCGATAAGTAAGAAACTTTGGAAGAGTATGATCCACTTTTTTCGAAATTAAAATTGAAGTAAATAAATATTTTGTTTGTAGTATTTGAGGTACTAGTAGTTTAAACAGGTATTATTAGAAAAGTATCATGCATGGTGCATTGTTTAAACAGTGTCTCAGATAGCTTCAATTGGATAAAAACAGTTGTGTAATTTTAGAACTTATCCGGAACGGAATAAATAGCGATTAGGTGTATTATCTTTCAATACAATTTTTTACATAAATTTTCACATCTAAAATTAAATGTACTAGACTGCATTTAACAAACCTTATCTAAAATCATATGTCTTTTTTAATTATAATTAGGGTATCTAGTTCAAAAGGTTTACTGTGACCCCGCTTGTCAACCAAGATGGCCGTCATGGCTAAATAATAAACATAGGGTTACATGCAAGTGCAAGATGTCAATTATTTAAAAACAGCCGTGGACATAGTAAATTGGAAAGGGCCAGATGATTATCTTCAAAATGTTCAGCTCTACCATATGTCCATTTTCTTCAAAATTCTCACATTTCTTCTAAAGGGAGTTATTGCATTGCCCTTAAATGACGAATTTGAAGTTATTTTTATCAATTTCTATCTATTATTGATAAAACATATAAAAGTAATATAGCAAAAATGATATAGGAAGACAAGATATACAAATAAGTCGACTTGGCCGATATTCATATAAAACTTATTGACCTTTAACCTACAGTTTTTTTTCATTTCTTTTGCGTTTTTACACGCCCGTCACAATTTTGACATGTCGTAGTATAGTATACATCCGTCTGTCTGTCTGTCTGTTCTTCCTTCCATCCGTCAGTCATTCTGTCCGTCCGTCCGTCTATATATCCGTCTATCCTTCTGTCAAGCGTAAACATGTCGCACCGTAACGTTACTTGAGAACAGCTTATCTAATTTTCGTGAAACTTTACAAAGTAATTTCTCATAGTAGTCAAACGATCTGTAAACCTTTTAGCGAAAATCAAATTAAATCTTTTTGAGTTACGGGACTGTAAGTAAAACAGGAGTGTGTTTTTTTTTTAACAAGTCACGCCATATTTCAAAACGATTTATAAATATAGCATCAAACTTTTCTTAGTTTAATAAATCTTAACTTCTGCATACTTTTTGGTGATTTTTAAAATTTTGTTTAAGTCTCTGTGTAAAAAATAAAGGGTCACAAATTGCGACGTATCTCAAAACGTATATAAAAAATATCATAATGTTATAAAATATTTAGATATCATTGTTTGCTATTGAGTATTTTTATTTCTTTTAAAATTAGTTTGAGGATAAGTGAAATAAGGGATACGCATTACATTAGGAAAATGCGTATTCTTAAAATTACCTATGTCCAAAAGAGCCCGTTTAGAATAAATTTAAACACACCAAGTTTACTTTACATTACATATATATTCAAATTCTTTCGAAAGAGTATGTTCAGATCCGTGTTGACGATGCTTTTCATAAATTGTTGGTTTTAAATTTTTTTCATGACGGGTGATATATTTAGACGAAACCGGGTGATTGTGTAGTAAACAAAATCGACAAAACCGAAAATTTTAATTTGACATGACCCATTTCCTTCGTTCCATACACAGAAATACAAATATTGAGATGCTCATAATGAATAGATGTGCAATCTCCGTGTCAGTATCTATCTTTCCATACCTTTTTTTTTCGTACAATGTGAACAATTGAACGAGAAATTAAACAATTTCGAGGCACGGTTCACTAAATTCGTCAATTTGACGTACATTTTTTCTAATTTCTCCGTTGATATAGAACAGTTTTAGAAAATATTGCATCTCACAATAGAAAATAGTTGTATCTGTATATATATTGTTTGATATCATAAAAAAAAATAATTAGAAAATAAGGAGAAACCTATCTATCTTCTGTATATTGATGATCCGTCATTGTTCCGAATGTTATATACCATCGAGTCCGAACATTTTTTGCCGGATTGGTTTAGACACAGTGATCATGTTTCGGTAGTTTGGTGTTTAAACTAGTAAAACTAGTTTTCTTTTAAAATCTCTTTTTTTGTCTCATCATCTGATTTTTTTGTCGATTTTTTTGTATGTTTTCAACCTTAAACCAACAAGTGACTCGTTGCTTTAATTTATTTATTATCGTGTCTGTTTAGATAAGTACCCATAATAATGTATCTAAAATATGGTGTGGGATTCTCTCGTTTTGATTTGATATTGCAATCACGTGTTTCACATATGTTTTTTCATGTATCTGAAGTATTGTTTCTATTTTTAAGTAAACTGACACAATGTTTCTATTAATGAGTTTATTGCCAACCAATATTAAACATCTTGCTAAATTTGGATGTGGAAATAAAAGTTATCAAAGTATCAGGCTTACAATCTTATACGCCAGACGCACTTTTCGTCTACATAAGACTCATCAGTGACCACGGCTGGTAATCTACACACGCAGAACATTTAGATTTGAAATGGTTCTAATTAATAGACCTACACGTTCAAACTTTCTTTTTGTTTGGTCAATGAGTATGAATGTCGTTTTGGGTGGCGTAGGCGCTGTCCGGTGTTGATAGACATCTTAATAAATCTAAAACCCTCATATTTTCATTTTGTCATGCGTGAGGGGATCGGTTCTGATTGAGGACATCGTGAATGCGTGAGGGGACTTGGAATTATATCTTTATATATAAGCTATTCGTCGTTGAAAGTTGCCTCGATATGGTTAAATTGTTTATGAAAAAACATTTGTGTGCATAAATTAAAATTATGAGATCAAATTTGAAATAACAATAAATCGCCAAGTTTTCTTTTTATAAATAAAAGTCTAACTAATGAATTTCAAATATGTCTCCAAAGTCGTGGATTAGGGCAAATAATCGGTATAGTTTACTACCACAATTTGATATTAATTTATGTTGTAATTTTCATTGTTATATCAGTATAATATTGCAAATCTAATCCTGAATTTTGTCTATCCCATTTTTGGAATATTGTTTAAGAATTTCATGTGACGTCACTTGTGCGTTGATGGTATGGCTAACTCAGCTGTGAACTTTTATGTACTGGTTTAGGTTGTTTTATGTATCCGTTTTTATTGTGTAGTTATTCACCACTTCGATTTTATCATGAATATATTATATAGTCATTTTATAAAACTTCACTGGTTGCAAAATTATGAATTATTGGAAATAAAAAAGATGTTCTTATTCCAGACAGAAACCCTAGCCGCATTAGGCACAACTTTTTTGAACTTTTGATTACTTAATGTACTTGTCTTGGCTTTCGAACTTTTTTCATCTGTGGGTCACGGATAAGCCTTGTGTGTCTGACGTATAAGGTTTTTTTTTAAACTGGTACCTTTTGTTAGCTATAATTGGCGTGTTTCTCTGTCCTATATGTTCTCTCATTTATTTGTATTGTAGTCCTGTCATGTAATGTTGTCTTTAAATGATATATCTACCATTGTCGTAGTTCTAAGCGGGGGGTTTGGCATGCCACAAAACCGGGTTCATCCCACCATTTTTCCTTGTGTTTCTGTTGTGTCTTAGTTTTTCTCTTATATTTGATGTATTTTCCTCAGGTTTAGTTTGTAGTCCGAATTTGTTTTCAATTTATGAATTTCAAACACCGGTTAACTACTGTTGCCTTTTTTAGAGACATATTTGCAATTTATTGGTTAGACGGTTTATTCATATACAGAAAACTTTGTGATGTATTGTATCAATCAAAATATTCAAACAAATATAAAAAAATTGTGTTTTAGCAATCCATTTTTTTTTAAATACGCAATATAAGGGAAGTTAACTCTTTTCGTAAAAAAATATATATACTGGGCTGATGGGCTGATATGAATTTTTTCAACTTGTATTTGTAGCTAGAAACAAATCGTTGACATATTTTTTCCCTTTATTGTTCGTAAAACATATCTTTCTACAATGTATTTCAAAATTCTATTTCATTAATTTTGTTTATGCACACAAATGTGTTTTTTCATGAACAATCTGACCACATTTAGGCAACTTTCAAAGACTCATAGTTTGGAAATAATATTATGATTTCACGTCCCCTCACGCATTCACGATGTCCTCAATCAGAACCGATCCCCTCACGCATGATATAATAAAAATATGAGGGTTTTACATTTATTTAGATGTCGATCAAAACCGGACAGCGAACACGCCGCCCAAATCGACATTCATACCCATTGAACGAATAATTAGTAAATTTAAACTTGTAGGTCTGTAATTAGAACCATTTCAAAATTTAAATGTCACTTTTTTCGGCAAATTCTCGTGCGGCAACTGATTTTGTAGGAGTTCAACTCAACGTACACCAGTAAATGATACATCTATCTCTTCGTTCAAGTATTAACCACAGCATAGCATTCTCCGATTTTCAATATTTTGACCAGTCGAATAAGAAAATTGCGATTTAGAAATGTCTATACCCTTTGAAGCGGTGACAATTGCTCCACTCAAGCACAACCGGAAAATCCTCTCACGGTTTTCATTGCAGAACCAAATGTTCTGCGTGTGTAGATTACCAGCCGTGGTGACGCTCAGAGTAATTTTCTTTTAGCCAAAGAAGAACGTATACAAGTTGCAGAGAATTGAGGACCCAAAGTTTCTAAAAGTTGTGTCAAATACGGCTTAGGTAACCCATGCATGTAAAAATTAACAGAAAGATCATTGAAGTCCATTTAATCAATGCATTATTTACATTTGTAATATATAAATTATGCATATCTACTCAGCCACTACATTATATATGGCGCTGTTAGATTATATCAACACTTCGTCCTCGGTCCTCACCTTTAAATATCCATATATAACGTATTGACCTCGTCAACATCAATGATTGATAAGTATTAAATTCCTTTTTATAGGAGCCTTAGTAATAATGATATTTCAGAGATTCCACTTGGTTACTTTGACAACCTGACAGATTTAATAATACTGTAAGTAATCATTTATACTAAACCTTTATCTAAAAATAATCGAGTTCACAATGAGTCTGTTGTTTAACTTGTGGTTACCTTTAACACTGTCGTTTACCTATCGTTAAAGTAAATCCACATGAGGGACGACATAAAAAAAGTGTAAAACAATCTTTAAACACTTCCACTTGAATTTTTCAAACAGAGGTTCGTTTCTTATCAAATTGTCATTTGATTAACCCATATTAAGCTTTTTTTTCTAATGCGCAGACAAAGGCACTAAATTTTATGCGAATTCACTCAATGTAAAAATGTATCTTACGATCTTAGACCTCTTGTTGATTTAGAGTCAAAATACCAATTCCTGAAACTATATAACAGTATAAAAAAGAAGATATGGTTTGATTGCCAATGAGACAGCTATCCACAAAAGACCAAAATGACACAGACATTAACAACTTTATGTCACCGTACGGCCTTCAACAATGAGCAAAGCCCATACCGCATAGTCAGCTATAAATAGCCCCGATTAGACAATGTAAAAAAATTCAAACGAGAAAACTAACGACCTTATTTATGTAAAAAAAATAAAAATTACTTGATTTGACTCGTTATTACATTGAGTGAATTCGCATAAAATGTATCTTACGATCTTAGAACTCTTGATGATTTAGGGTCAAAAACCAATTCTTGAAACTATATAACAATACCAATTGTTTAGGTGACATTGACTTCTATATATATGTCGTTGGAATCATTGTAGTTCTTAACAAAGTATATTTATACCATTTTTAGATGGTGACAATCTCTTGTCACTTTTTTATGGTGCTTATATATCTCAACCTGAACGACCGGATCGTGTATGTAACAATGTATTAAAATCGAGTGAAAGAAATCTATGTACCAATAAAATATTATTACACCGGGGTTTTCGATATCACAAACTATTCAAAAACATTTACTTGATTTGACTCGTTACAAGGACACCGTTCGTAAATTTAACTCAACATGCAAAAATGTTATACGTTCAGGTATAAGTTTTCATTATTTTGGTAAAATATAATTACAGTATTATCTTATCTTATTACAATTTCGTATGGTAGACATAATATATATATTTTTAACAACATGATATATTTATTCACCAAATATGCTGTAACACTTTGATATTTCTGTTTTTGAAGTCTTAAAACCATGATCTCCACGGATAAGACGAAAAGAAGAGCTGATAAGGGACACCCGGCCTTATTCCTCTTGAGTTATGAAATATTTCTGAAATCCATTCATTATTATTAACACGAGTTTGTAACAGAGTATATAATGATGTTACCCGGTTTATAAAAGATTCAGTATATCCAAAATGTTTAAAATATAAAAAGAAGATGTGGTATGATTGCCAACGAGACAACTGTCCACAAAGGACCAAAATGACACAGACATTAACAACTGTAGATGACCGTACGGCTTTCAACAATGACCAAAGCCCATACCGCATAGTCAAAGTTTTTAACATAAAGTCCATTTCTAAGGAATCAAAAGCTTGAGTAAAATCGACAAAATCTATTGCCCCTGCAATCGAATATGCATCCGCATAGTCAATAATATCTTGAATTTGTCTCAAATTAAAACCAATAAATCTGTTTTTAAAATACCCTGTTTGATCTTCATTAATACAGTTTGGTAGTATCTTCTTTACGCGTTGCGCTAGAACAAAGGACAATAGTTTAAAATCTTCATTTAGTAAGAAAATTGGCATATTATTATCTAATAATAAATGATACTCCTTTTTGAACAATAATGTCAAAATACTAGAATGTTGTGAGTGCGATAAACTTCCTTTTCATTGCCCGTGTTTAAAACCTTGAATAGAAAATATCTTATTTCTCTCAAAACATCTGACAAAATTCAACTGTTAGACCATCTAGGCCTTGTGCTTTATTTAATTTCATTGCACTAATAGCGGAAGTTCATTTTTCCATTGTTACTTCTCCGTCACAAAATGATTTGTCTACGTTATTTGAATTATTTTCTTATTCAGTTTCACAAATACAATTTTCGACTAAATCTTTTTTTTTGACATTTTCAACTGTACAGTTTTTCATAGTATTGCTTAATTTGTGTTAATAAATCGGCCTGATCTGTTTTTATATTTCCATTCTCGTCGCTTAGTTTATTTATCGACTTGTTTATCTGTCACTTAACCTAAAAAATATGCATTATTATTTTCAACAATGTTCAACCCATTTCTCCCTCGACCTAACCTGTGCACCTCTAGCTTTCTGTTCGTATATTTTACCTATTCTTAGTTCTAAATCTTAAATTTCTTCATCTAAATATGCATACTCCTGTAATAATACATCTCTTAACTTATTTCTCTCTTCCAGTTTTTTTTTCTAGTTCCCGACATAATTCTCTGTTTGCCTTTGCTTCATTTTTAAAATATGCTATGGTTACCTCCCTTATTTCTTCTTGTAAAACGTCTCACAATAATTGACAATCCATATTATCATTAGTATATTTATGAATAAGATACCTTATTATCTCTTTGTATTTTTCCTCATTTAAAATAGAGTTTTTAATCTTTCAATATCCCTTTCCTAATTCTGATACGCCAGTTCTAATACTTAATAAAACGCTTTGATTATCAGTGGAATTAATAACAGCTGGTTTAATTTTACAATTCTCTACTAATGACCTAAAATCTGAGCCAAATATCATATTCTACTTCCCTGAGTTTTATCTCTCCTTCGCCATGTAAATTGTTGAACGTTTTGATTCAAACATATCCAGATACATATTAGTTTGTTTGATTTGAACATTAATTACAAACTATTTACTGGTTTTGAAATCTGGCTATTTGGTCGAGTTGTTTTTCTATCTATAACATTTAAAGTATTATTGAAATCTGCCCCAACTACCGGTTAACCGATACCAAATTCATTTATATTATCACTTACCCTTTTAAAAAAAGTCTTTTTAGATAATTTTTTATAATTTGGTGCATATATACATATCAACGTGAATTTTGTGTCGTCAATAAGCAGTATTTAGGCTTTAATGTTGATTCACTCATAGAGTCTAAAACCAGTTGTTGGCATGATACGGGAAATATTATTCTAATGTATTTTATGATATATGATACTAAACACCTAACAGGAGGGATTGTAATTGATATTCATATGACGAAGACATAATCATTCAATCAGTTTAATTGAGGTCTTGAGCTGACATGTCAGTTACTGTCAATAGTGCTTTCATGTATCGTTGTCATTTTGTTTAGTTGATTATTCTGACACCGTACTCGGACTTCTTTTGAATTGAGTTTTATTGTGCATATTGTGGTGTGTTTGTTTTTCTTCATTGACTTGAGGTATAGGAAGGAGTGTTCAGATATCAACAAACATGTTTGCGCCTGCCCAAATTCAGGAGCATTTGGCCATTGTTAGTGTTGTATGATCTTTGGTCGTGTTGTTGTCTCTATGACATATTCCTCATTTCAATTCTCAATTTTATCAAGAAAAGTAAAATGAAGAAATAACAATTTGTTTTTAGTTGTCAATTTGGTTCGACTTTGTCAAAATAAGAAATGAAATGTAGCTGATGAATTTTACTTCATTAAATGTGCATGCATATTACCTTCAATGTAACCTATTAGCTGGAGATTAGTTACGCATGCATAAATTGTGTCCAGCCATCGAAAAGAAAAGAATGTCAACATTGAAAGTGAAACAAAGATGAAGGACTATTTCGTTTGCTGATTCGATCCACAAAAAAATATTCTTATTCTGGTTAAAACATTATTTAACTTGTTTGTTAACCTTTAACATTATTTCAAACAGACCTTTTAAAACATTATTTAACTTATTTGTTAACCTATAACATGATTTCAAACAGACCTTTTAAAACATTATTTAATTTATTTGTTAACTTATAAGTAAACATGATTTCAAACAGAGCTTTTAAAACATTATTTAACTTATTTGTTAACCTATAACATGATTTCAAACAGAGCTTTTGAAACATTACTCAACTGATTTATTAACCTATAACATGATTTCAAACAGACCTTTTAAAACATTATTTAACTTATTTGTTAACCTATAACATGATTTCAAACAGACCTTTTAAAACATTATTTAATTTATTTGTTAACTTATAAGTAAACATGATTTCAAACAGACCTTTTAAAACATTATTTGACTTATTTGTTAACCTATAACATGATTTCAAACAGACCTTTTAAAACATTATTTAATTTATTTGTTAACTTATGAGTAAACATGATTTCAAACAGAACTTTTAAAACATTATTTAACTTATTTGTTAACCTATAACATGATTTCAAACAGACCTTTTAAAACATTATTTAACAGATTTGTTAACATATAACATGATTTCAAACAGACCTTTTAAAACATTATTTAATTTATTTGTTAACTTATAAGTAAACATGATTTCAAACAGAGCTTTTAAAACATTATTCAACTTATTTGTTAACCTATAACATGATTTCAAACATAGCTTTTAAAACATTATTCAAATTATTTGTTAACCTATTACATGATTTCAAACAGATGTTTTAAAACATTAGTCAAATTATTTGTTAACCTATAACATGATTTCAAACAGATCTTTTAAAACATTATTTAACTTATTTGTTAAACTATAACATGATTTCAAAAAGACCTTTTAAAAGATTATTTAACTTATTTGTTAACCTATAACATGATTTCAAACAGACCTTTTAAAACATTACTTAATGTATTTGTTAACTTATAAGTAAACATGATTTCAAACAGAGCTTTTAAAACATTATTCAACTTATTTGTTAACCTATAACATGATTTCAAACAGAGCTTTTAAATCATTATTCAAATATTTGTTAACCTATAACATGATTTCAAACAGATCTTTTAAAACATTATTTAACTTATTTGTTAACCTATAACATGATTTCAAACAGACCTTTTAAAACATTATTTAACTTATTTGTTAACCTATAACATGATTTCAAACAGACCTTTTAAAACATTATTTAACTGATTTATTAACCTATAACATGATTTCAAACAGACCTTTTAAAACATAATTTAACTTATTTGCTAACCTATAATATGATTTCAAACAGACCTTTGAAATATAAGTGTACGAGGTCGTAACTTTCATTGTCACCCAGTCACTTTATTTGAAAAATCACCTCTGAAATACATAACTAAGATATTATTTTTGTCCATTTTGTTAATTCAGAAATTTGGAGCGAAATTCTCTAACCAATTTACCAACCGATGTGTTTTCAAAAAACGTCAAATTGCAACGACTGTAAGTATAATAAAATAAATAGACAAATGAATCTATTGTTTCAAATAAACACATCATAGATACACTGTAGCAGGATTACATTTGTATTTTCGCCAGACGTCTGTTTCGTCTACAAAAGACTCATAAGTGACGCTTTCATCCAAAAAAGTTAAAAGACCAAATAACGTACGAAGTTGAAGAGCATTGAGGACCAAAATTCCTAACATATTTGCCAAATACAGCTAAGGATGTCTATTCCTGAGGTAGAAAAGCCTTCGTTTATCAAAAATTCAAACGTTTTGTTAACTGTGAATTTATGAATATACTGACCGACTTTAGAAACGCATCAGTAGATTATTTTTTGTATATCCCATTTTCAAATATTCAATTTCTTGTAAACAAACTTATGAACAGAATGTTTTTTCATTACTTCGATGTTTGAAAAAAATTCCAGGTCGAAAGTTGAATTGATCACGTCATTTTAAACATTCAAATATTGTGCTATACACTAAAACCCTGGTGTTCCCCTTACCAATGAACGTGTAACCGTCAGAAGCAATGGCGGCTTGTAACAAACGCCAAAATGAATACCAGAAAGGTCAACCAATTCTGTCCGGCACGTTTTGGATTCTGTTTTTCACTTTCTGATTTTACTGTTCCAACCATTACAATGGGTTTTGGCTATTATGCGGTTGAAACTTTACACAGGCTTTAAATGTTTTTTTTTAGTCAATTCTTTGGGAGTTGAGTTAATGGGAAACATTTATGGCATAAAGCTATGCAAAATGGCATTCAGCAATTTGATTAGCATTTGACGTTGCGGTCGTAGGTCTGTCTCGCAGATGACGCTGCGTAATCAAATTCTATTGACGTTGCATTGTCACTACATGTTGAAATGGTCATTCATGGTCTTCAACAAATCACTTCTAACGGTATCATTGTCAAGGACAGTTGAACGAGTTTCTGACGTCAAATTGTCTGGTTGCAACACGTTCACGTTTTCCTGTTTGCAGTATTATAAGGGGTTGGTTCAGTTTTTTATTCCTCAGTCTTTGCAAAATGGCAAAGCAACATTTTTCGCTCATTTCAGTTTGTCAAAGGATTGAAAGAACTGTATCACAAAAAAAAAAATTAGAATTTTTTTTTTATTGGCTCGTAATTTCAGAAGTCAGATGTTGATTTTTTCGAAGGAGAAAGAAGCATGATATGCATGAATGGTAGTTGTATGATGATTTTTTGGTAATAAAAAACTACAAAATGAGTGTTGCGTTTCTAAAGCCAGTCAGTATATGACCATATCAATGATAATTCATGTCATTACTTCTGTCAGTACAGGTACAGAAGTGCTGACTTCTGCGCTTTTCATACCTTCGAGAATAAAAACTCCACCAGCAGTAACATTGACCCAATTGTTATAAATAAACGCATCATTGATACATGGATTAAAGAGACGCGCGTTTTGTCTACCAAAAACTGATCAGTGACGATCTAATCCAAAAAAGTGGAAAAGGCTAAATAAAGTACGAAGAAGAGTATTGAGGAGACAGATAAACATGGTTTGATTTTATATATGCTTTTCATGCTGCCAAATGCTTGTTTCGACGTGAAGCACGAACAATGCAACATCTACCATGAAAGCTGACAACAATAAATATGGCATACATTGCTATACTTGACTTTTTTGCTATAAAAACTGAGTCAAAATCATTTTACTAAATAATGTTAAAATCTCGTTTATTCATTAAGAATATACAAATCTAAAAATCTCAAATATCGTAACCTGAAGGAAACCTGTATAAAACAAACATGTTCTCAAGCACCGTCATATCAAACTTTATCAGACCACAGATGAATTATCACGTTTTGATGGGTTAAACGCCGTCACGTGGTGACCCCCTATGAGACCGTATGGGGTTAGTAAGTTTCATATGGGGTTCATGACGCGTTAATGGCGACGTCATCTATTAATGTTGTTGTGTTTCATTGTTTTTTTTTCAACAAAACGCTGCAAAAAAACTTCAGCGTCCGATAAATTCGTTATACGGTTAACTTCTGACCCCCTACGGATCCATAGAGGGTGAATAAAAGATTTTACTAACCCTCTATGGATCCGTATGGGGTCAGTAGCGAATCATATAACTTATAGTATGCGTTATGAACATCGACCAAAAAAGTCCCAAAAAGATTCGGTTTTAACAGGTTTCACAGTATCAACATAATCGTTCTATTAATAACTACATTTTGTCATACTAGACCAATTTACAGCTACATACACGGTTAGGCTTGTGAACATTGTTGAGGGAAGTACGTTTTGTTTAATAATTTTCTTTATCAAATTAATAACTTAGGATTGAGTGCTCAAAACCAAGGTCGAACCTGGCAAATGTAAAAAGTTATCGAAGGTACCAGGCTTATATTTTAATACGCCAGACGCGCATTTCGTCTACATACGACTCATCAGTGACGCTCAGTTCAACAAAGTTATAAAGTAAAAAAAGTACAAATTTGAAGAGCATTTAATTGCTTTTAACGGCTAAGAAAATATATGCCTGGGAAAAGAAAATTCGTAGTATTTCAATAAATTCATACTTTTGAAAACAGGAAATTTATAAATATAATTGATATTCATGTCAACACCGAGGTGGTGACTACTCGGAAACGTCCACCAATAGTGTCATCGAACCAGTCTTGTTCTTTTGTGGATAGTTGTCTCATTGGCAATCTTATCACATCTTCTTTTTTATATTGTAAATAGTTACAAGAGGAACCAGGCTTATAAATTACTACGCAGCGAGTCTAATATTATATTTGTTCTCAGACATTATGTGATTAACTTTTTGATAGCTACCTTCTTTGAATAAGTTTTTTTCGGTTAAAAATGTTAGAGCTACTTTTATTTATTACATAAAAATAAGAAATGATTTTGTAGACAGTCATAAAGCACATTTAAGTGGAAGCCAGACTTAATTAAGATGTCAACAGTGTAGTGAATTCAATTTATCGATTAAAGATTAGGGAAATTAAATCAAGTTAACAAATAAAAAACAGAGGGAATCACAATAAACAACATAAGGAGTGAAAATTATATGCTGCATCGATATGATAAGTATCTGCTGCTATTCATGTATCAACTGCAGCTCGAGTTCACATCCAGTCAAACTGTCACAATCAATAAAATTACAGATCATACTATATTACCTGTACCACTGCAAAAACATGTCGCCATTGTGATGAAACATCGATTCATTGTAACATAAATCTAATTCCTGATGGTCATTCTTCAACATGATTCTGTTTGATCAGTTACCAGAACACACCCTGTTAACGAAGATGTGAATAATTTAATTGAACAAATAAGAAAAAAATGATGCATAGTTAAAAAATCAAATAACCAAAGGAGACTAAGTGTATGATATATATGCATTGGTTCAAGAAATGGATAAATATTTTTTTTACCAGGCACTCGTGTTATATGATTAATTGAGACCGTCCTTAAATAAAGAGGTAAATATTGCTCTGAATAGTTTCATACAATAAACACGTATGACAATACTCCTATCGATATTGTATTTATGACATCGATGACGGAAGGTATACAAGGTAATAGGGCTCTTCACGGTTAGTTCGGCCATATTGGATAGGGGGCAGATTTTTTGGAAGAAGGTGGAAATAGTATGAAAGTGTGGGAAATCCTATGTGTGTTACCAAGCAACAGCTCTGTTTTAATGATGTTTTCCCGTATTTTTCACACCATTTTTACCTCTATAATGAAAATCTGCCCCCTATCCAATATGGCCGAACTAACCGTGAAGAGCCCTATTCATGAGAAAAAAATTCGATTATTTATTGGTTACCAAGTCAAATATATAGTTTACATTTCGTCGACTTGATGTTAACTTAACCGTAAAGGACCGCAGATTGGAAGTTTTCTAGAGTTGCGTCTTGTATTTCTAGGAAATCTCAATAGAACACAAATTCTTTAATATATCAATAAAAACGACAAAAAAATGTCTTGTTTCTGTTTGCCAAACGGAAAAGTTTCAAAATAATGAATGCCTGGGTTAAGCACAAAAATCTAAAGCATATGTTTTCGTCGCACACGGGAAATCCAAATCCACTCGATTTTGACTCGTAAATTCAATCTTGCCGAATTTTGAGAATCATGTATACAATGGAAACACTTATAATACTTAACAATTTTAAAAAGGAAAAAGGCGTTATATTGAATTCATTATAAAAGATCATACGAATATTAAATTCATTGTGAAAGATCATACGATATTAAATCATTGTGACAGATCATACGATATTAAATCCATTGTGACAGGTCAAACGAATAATAAATTCATTGTGAAAGATCATACAAATATTAAATCATTGTGACAGATCATACGATATTAAATCCATTGTGACAGGTCAAACGAATAATAAATTCATTGTGACAGATCATACGAATATTAAATTCATTGTGACAGATCATAATGAATGCAAATAGTTTACATGGCAAGTTAAAATTAAGTGCATTGTGACGTATCATACAAATATTGTTAGAAATATAAATAAAGGCAACTGTAGTATACCGCTGTTTAAAACTCATAAATCCATGGACAAAAAACAAAATCGGGGTAACAAACTAAAACCGAGGGAAACGCATTAAATATAAGAGGAGAACAACGACACAACACTGAAATGTAACACACACAGAAACGGACCAAGCATCAGACAAAATCCCACGAAAATAACAAATATAACATCAAATCCAAATACATGAATTTGAGATAGACAAGTACCGTGACACGTCTTATCGCAATGTGAACATATCTGATTCACACCATACTATGGAATGATTGAAGCATATGTTTGTATTAATTTTGTTTAAACATCAGGACAGGTTTCAGTTATATTACAAGTATGCATAAAAACTTAGTGTCATCATGAAAAAAAGTGAATAACATTATGGGTTTTGTGTTGTTTTGTTGTTCATCACTTATAAATATATATATATATGGCCACCGAAACCTTTATGGTGGTCGTGTGGTCTAGCAGAACGGCTGCAGTGCAGGCGATTTGGTGTCCCGATATTTCAGTAGCATAGGTTCAAATCCCGGCGATGGAAGAACAAAAAATATGCATAAGCAAATTTACAGATCTACCATTGTTAGTGAAAACTACGTTCAAACCTATGATTGCGTTGGATAAAAACCGCAATTTTTATACGTGTGCATGTAAAACAAATTTCTTTGTAGAAGCACAAACAACATTTTCAAAAAAGACCAAAAAAGTGAAAAAGTATATTTAAACAAAACGCATTTGACTAACAGGCTGAACAACTGATGTTCTTTAACCCTGCTGACTGCCTTTGGCGATTGCCAAATAAAATTGATCACGAGATGTAACAAAAATGATCTTAATATCAATTTAATATTAAACATAAAACAATAAACGTGTGGCCCAGATGTTAAGCAACAAACATAAGGTGTCAAATTTTTTTGGTACACCAGATCTTGATTTCGACAATATATGTCTCTTTAGTTATGTTAGGGATCGAAACGGTATGTGGAATGCTATATAATGTACCCTCGATTTACACATATATATATATATAGACCATTTAGACCATATATTAATATATTTGTACCATTATTTTAGAACACTTAATTGGAACAGTTTGACGGTTTTGCCAACCAATCTCTTTGTCAATAACATTGACCTGAGCTCGATGTGAGTAAAAAGTAAAATCACAAAAATACTGACCTCTGAGGAAAATTAAAAACTGAAAGTCCCATATCAAATGACAAAATCCAAAGCTCAAACACATTAAACGAATAAATAACAACTTTCATATTCCTGACTTTAAAAGCCATTTTCCTATTTAGGAAATTGTTAATTAAAACAGATTTTAAAGTTAGCTAAACACCTCACTTGTATGACAGTCACATCAAATTCCATTATATTTACATTTTAGAATATTTATGTTTCATACATTAACTTGATCAGGAGGAGCAATGCAAATCTGTTAAGTTTCAACATCACAAAAGGTGCATATTAACAACATAAATGATAAGTAATTGTTATTAAAATATTAGCATGCATTATTACGGTTCATACCTGCAAATGAGTTTGCCTACCCAGCCAAAACTTTGGATGAGCAGGTTCTCTACAATACAATGTTCAAAGTGAAGGTGTAAGTTTTCACGTTTAAAATGTTTCATTTTTTTCTAGCTGGCTATACGGCATGGATTTTTTTCTCATTGTTAAAGACCAAACACTGATCTATAATATCTCATACTATTTTTTTATGTTATAAACATTACTAACATTTTCACTTTAATAAACTGTACTCAAAACGTTGCAAACATGACTGTGTCTCTTTTAGTACTAGGATACGTTTATATCATATGTTTAAGTTAGGCAAAATTCGTTTTAAAGAACAACATGAATTTCAAATGTGACTACATGTTTATTGTTTCAATTAACACTTGTAGACATCATTTAACATCTTTCAACACTTTCATAATGTGCATATTTTTGTACATATCCTTATACCTTATCTAGTATAAAATAGGAAGTTATAACTGATCTTAATGAAACGATGACATTTTTCACATTTAGTCTATCTGCTGTTTATATGATAGAATAAAAATGTTCTGAGTTTCAGATATATAGCTGTAAATCTGATAAGCAGATTACAAAGCGACGTTTTCAGAAACAATCGAGGCTTAACTCTAGTGTACGTATGTTTAGTTTCATAGCTAGAATATGTTTGTCCAAAGAGAATGTGTTTAAGCGTTTGGCACATTTGCTAATATTCTGTTAAAAGACTTGAAGATAAACTTTTCAAACTTCACAAAAACTCATCCAGCGATTGAAGCATGCAATTAAAAAAGAAATGTCAACAGAATCTCCGAACATTTATTTATGTCAATGAGTGCATACCATTCTTTTTTCTTATCACAGTCGTTAAGAACATGCATTTTCTAAATAATAAGTATAAATTAACGTTGATTTATTGAATGTAGAATTTGAATTTGAGTTATTAGTTATTCCTTAATTTTGTGATTTTATTTTGCCGAGTGATTATGGACTTTTCGAATCGATTTTCCTCTAAGTTCAGTATCTTTGTGATTTTACTTTTTAATGATAGAGTTTGAATTCCAAATACCATTGATCATAAAAGTAAATTACAAAAATTCCGAACTCCATGAAAAATTCCAACAAAAAAACCCTGGTCAATTCAAAAACTCAAGCATATCAAACCAATCATAACAACAGTCATATGACATGAGAAAATGTATAATAGATTTGAGGAAGGAAACAGGGAATGTGTCAGAGAAACAATAATCTGAAAAAAAAAGAAATCAACCACCATTGGTCTTCAACACAACACGAAAACTCAGCACCTGTATGTTAGCAAACATTTGTGGATATGGAGCATTTGGCACATTTTTGTAAATAATTACAAAATATCACGATATAACAATTTACCAACAGCATTGGTTTACTATTCGATCCACTAATTTACCAATTGTGTCCAGTTTGATTGTCTCATTTTGCATGAGTGTAATGTGCTGAGCGGGTATTATATGCATGCATAGACCTACATCCTGTGTCACTCATCTTAGAGAAATTTAAATTCCAGCTATTTTTTGTTTTTATTTTGTTTGTGTTGTATCTTCTCAGTTGATGTATGTAGACACTATTATAATTGCCATGAAATCTAATAATAGAATTTTGCGATAATTTTCACGACGATGAAGATAACAGAATAGTATTTAACGAGATTAATTGTTCAGCAAGACTACATAAATGCTTTTCTTTGTTCATAGTTTTTACCTGTTTTATTCCATGACCTGTTAAAACTTCTGTTATGGCAAGTATCTGACATCTTTTGTTTGTAAACAAATTGGAAACTGGAAAATTTGGTTTATACATCGTTTGATTTTTACGTCGATTTTGACATTGAAGCTTAACAATTGAACTTATTCTTGTTATAAATATACATATCATATTCACCGTTCACCGCTAAGTACCTAATTATCAAAATGTTAATCACGGATGCAACATGTCTATCATGATCTGCAAACCCTTCAAGAACAATAATGATCATCTAAAGTTTTCGGTGGGGTTCGTGTTGCAAAGTCTTGTTTCTTATGTTTTGTCTTGTGCACTTCAATCTGTCTGTCTGTCTGTCTGTCTGTCTGTCTGTTTTGTTTTCTTAATTTTTAAGCCATGACGTCGTCCGTTTATTTTCGATATATGATTTGTATGTCCCTCTGGTATCTTTCGACCCTTAAGTTAAATTCATACAGGAATTGTCTTAGGGCCTCAACCCCTATGAGCTTCACTGACCCCTTTGGATCCATAGGGTTTAAATAACAAATTATACAACTAATGGCATCGAAACAGCAAAAAATCACAATTGTATTGCAGCTAACAAAAGTCAAAAATCAAAAACGAAATTTAACGAATTTGTTTTTCACAGGATTACAAGAAATATTGTACGAATAGCAATATCATCGTAACTGTTCAAATTAAAGTCCAATCTTTTGTCATTCTTTTATCCAGAATTCTTCTCTAACTCACTATATATTGTAGTTTAGTTAAAGTAAATCAAAGTTTCAGATTAAAAACTCCAGAGATTTTTCCGAGTGTATCAACGTTGGATCTGTCGAATTTCAGTTGAAGTATATTAAGCTCTCATGGACACCTATTCTATTCTATTTAAGATAACTTAAAATATTATCAACCATACCACTCAATTGGAACACGTTAGTGTCTATTTAGTGTTTATTGAAGTTATTGTCACAGAACTATTAAGTCAAATAAAAAATAAGAAGATGTGGCATTATTGCCAATGAAATGAGACAACTCTCCAAAAGAGACAAAATGACCAGGAAATTAACAACAATAGGTCATCGTACGGTCTTAAACATCGAGAAACAAGCTGAAACAACACAGTCAGCTTCTAAAGGCTTTCGACTTTGAACGTTATTCGTGCTGATAAATAAGAATAATAAAAGCACTTTAAACACATAGAATTTACAAAGTTTTTATTTCATACATTTCAACTTGTATTAATTTCATTTTGGTACTTCTGTTTTCTTTTTCAAACTTTGTCGATATAATATCTCTCCTAGAAGTTATCATCAACACAGTAGTCATAACTTCGTAACTAGTATGATTTATAAATCATTACTCCTAACAATTACCGTTCAGATCAATAAGAAAATGTGGTAAGAGAGTGGGTTTTCTTGCTTCGTCAAAGACTCAAATATGGCATATGTTTCTTCTCTTTTGTTGGGTTGTTGCCTCTTTGAAGATTCCCGTTTCTACTCTCAAAACAATATACTTATTTTATAATATCCTTCATTCACAGGTCTTTTGACAGAAATCCAATCGTATACATTTTTGATGATATATTTCATAAAAAAACAAGAATGATGTAAGTAATGTATGTTATAATAGACGAATTCAAGATGATGCAAAAAGAAAATCAGTTCAATAGATAAATCAAATCTTTCCTATTTAAATTTATTTTGCGGACGACCGACTTACAAAATCATACACGCATAAATTACTAAATCTCAAAAGTCATTATTTTTGTACCAAGTTAATTATTTCAAGAGGCACATATTACTGAGTTAAGGTGGCTTAGTACAGGAAAGAAGGTATCACGGTTCAATGGTCGCTTGTTTAAAGACATATGTTATTTTATTTGGAAAATGACCTCAATATGTGTTTTGTTCTTTTTTTTAAACTAATTTAAAAATGTTTTCAAAGATTTTTTTGCGTAAAATAAAAAAAAATTGTAGTTTTCGATGTGAAGTATCATAAATCGATTAAGTAGAAGAATAAAGGCAACATATTAAAAATGAGGAAAACGCATTAACCAGTTAACAAGATAATCGTCAATTTTGTCATAAATAAAAGTCGGAATCTGAAATTCTTGTTAAACTACCTTTTCTAGAAGTTACGTGAAAGAGATGAAATATTCTAAAGGTCTTTTACAGTACGTACAATATAGGACTCTTTTATAATGTAATATAATTGAAATATTTTATACACTATACACTAGTATTCCCCTGATCACAATCAAAAGACAAATTGAAAAAGTTGTTTCTGATTTATTAAAAAAAACCGCAGATAAATAGAACATATCTTAGGAAGAGATGAATCGTACCTTGTAAAATATTACTTTGAATTAAACATAAATGATTTGAAACTGGCAATATCAAGATGCTTGATTTCTAAATTAACAACGTATATACGTGTTACGTTAAGAGGATACGTTTTTCAACAAACAATCGGTTTTCCCATATGAACCAATTAGGCTCTTCTTCTTGTCGACTTGTTCGTTTATTCACACGAGATTGACTTCATACTTGCGCTTCCTAGAAAGATAAAAACACTGTTAACGTTAGAATTGTTCAATATCATTCTATCAAGATTATGTGAACTCACTAAACACTTAAAAACAAATTGGTGACTATATTTAGTACATTTATCTCATTGAAATTGAGATGAAGGATACACCAGTTTAGTCTATTTTATATATTAACTAATATCGAGAAACTGACAAAAAGGGTATGTTGCAAACAAAAATCACAAGAAAAGATATAATTTAAGTTCTTACATTATGAATTTTCCATTTCTATGTTGCAGCATTTTATCATCTCCCGCATATGTAGCAAACAAATTAAAAAACAACACGTTTAATAATTACATGCGTATGAAGCGCTTTTCTGAGTTTACCTTAATCATGAACGCTCTTAGTCAAATACTTGAAAGCCGAGGATGAATTAAGATAAAAAAATTCACTTGTCATATCATTAAAAGTAATTTATTACAACCTTTAAAAAACAGAATAAACTCATACTTTTTTTTATGTTTTTGTGGTATTATACAACATTAAAAAGGTTTAAAATTACAAAAAAAACGATTGTATCCAACTAAAAAAGGGGTGATTCTATAGAATAATTATTATATTTATTTGAAAGTATTTACGCTACACTAATCGAGCTGGTTTGAACTGGTCAAAAGAAAACAAAATTAAGATATGATTTTATGCTTACACCATTTTCAAAATTTTGTTATTGGATAAGTTATTGTTCTTTAATAACAGTTCCACAACTTGTGATAACAATAGTTATCGAAGGTACCAGAACTATAATTTAGTACGCCAGACTCGCGTTTCGTCTGCAGAAGACTCATCAGTGACACTCATATCAAACTATTAATAAAGCCAAACGAGTACAAAGCTTAAGAGCATTGAGAATCCAAAATTCCAAAAAGTTGTGCCAAATACGGCTATGGTAATCTATGCATGGGATAAGAAAATCCTTAGTTTTTTTGAAAAATTCAAAGTTTTGTAACAAGAAATTTATAAAAATGACCACATTATTGATATTCATGTCAACACCGAAGTGTTGACTACTGGGCTGGTGATACCCTCGGGGACGAAACGTCCACCAGCAGTGGCATCGACCCAGTAGTGTAAATAGTTATCAAAGGTACCAGGATTATAATTTAGTAATGATTTCAACACAAATTTCTATCCAGTTTTCATATTTTCAAATTATTATTTGATGCGTTTTAATATAAATAACATATGATATTAGTGATTGTATTTCCGGTCTCTTGTGGACAGCTGTCTTATCGGCATTAATACCACATCTACTGTTTTGACATTTAGTATGAATGTGGGCCCTGTAGTTTTGCCTCGGTAAAATAAGATATTTTGTTCTTTTGCAGTTATAATATAAAATATTTGAAGAACTCAGTATTTTAATATATGAAATATACACGATTATATATCTAATTTTAACCAAATTTACAATTAGTTTGTTTAATTTTAACATAAAACGTCGTTATATATATATTTCTAATATATGGTTTGTTTCAAAGAGTTTAAGTGTACGATTATAATTTCAGTATTATTTATTTCCCTAAGATTTAAAATGAATAATTATTTTCTAATAACAAATTGATTTTTTAAATAAAAGTGGATTGTTAAATATGATACAAATTTTTGTTTTCATTTGCTATATTTTCTTACGCCAATACTTAGAACAGAGGTAGGACATCCAAGCTTAGATAATTCTAAGATAGCTTCGACGTGCATGTTGAGACATGTCGTAAGTTTGTCCTAACTTTATCATAACTTCTGTCCTAGGAATATCTTGTAGAACCGATCTATGTAGTTTTGATAAACAGGTCCCATTTCTCTTCATGTTATTATGTAACACATATATTTTGATCTAAATTAGTAAATGTCTTTTATTTACTCGCATTTATATTTTAGGCATTTTAAAGCTTAATACCTGCACACACTTTTCAGGATTTAAGCTTAAATCCTAGGGTTTAAGACTAATGCCGAACATCATATATGCAATAGACTTAATGCCAAGGCGTTAGCTTATTGCCTAAGATTTAAGCCTAATGCCTAATTTTCACTTATTGCCGCTAACATATATACAGAATAAGTAAACGTATAGTATGAATTGGTAGCCACGGGGTTTTATGGTTAAGATAAATGAGTTAAAATTAAAGACTTGTCGAATCCCTGAAATCTCTTTGCTGTTCCAACAGTCTTGATTTTTCAGAGTTTGGTGGTTTATTATCGGATTATGTCGGCTATTCCACTTGTTTGAAACAAAACAAAATTTGATTACATAGTATTGGTCCATTCTTTTTATTAATTGATAAAATATGACTTCATCTATTATACTACATAATTTTACATATTTTGATTCGCAAATTCCTATGCTAGAAAATCGTGATGTGTCTAGAAGTAGGCTTATTGCTAGAATTTCGGAAACATAGAAAAGAAGATGTGATATGATTGCCAATGAGACAACTATCCACAAAAGTCAAAAATGACACAAACATTAACAATTATAGGTCACCGTTAGGCCTTCAACCATGAACAAAGTCCATACCGCATAGTCAGCTATAAAAGGCCCCGATCAGACAATGTCAAACAATGTAAAACAATTCAAACGAGAAAACCAACGGCCTTATTTATGTAGAAAATGAACGAAAAACAAATATGTAAATACACATAGACAAACAACAACCACTGAATTACAGGCTCCTGATTTGGGACAGGCTCGTACATAAATAATGTGGCGGGGTTAAACATGTTAGCGGGTCCCAACCCTCCCCTAACCTGGGACAGTGTTATAACAGTACAACATAAGAACTAACTATAAAAATCAGTTGAAAAAGGCTTAACTCATCAGCTGGACAACAATACAAGTAGACGTGACTGGGTACTTATATATCCCGACACAAAAAGACACCATGAACAGATATGAGAGTACTCGGAGTTATCTGACAGCTAGTTCAAAGCCACTATTCTTATTACATGCACCATATATCATGTTCTTTATTGGGTGGTTGTCCCATTGACACTTTATCCATTTCAATTAAGATAAATTTTAATAGAAATAAGTTCGAATATATCTTATTTTGTTATAACCGATAACATTCAGATGCCTGATGATATGTAGATATTGAAGGGCAAACGTTTTGTGTTAATACATTTGTGTTTTGTTTAACCATTTAATTGTGATAACTTATTTATTGTAATGGATCATTTGACACAATACCATGGTTATTTAAACTCACTTACAATACCTTCTAATTCGGAAAAGTTGTTAATTTTCATACGACATTAACACAATAGTTTAAGTACTAGATACAATTGATAAAAGAGGGACAAAAGATACCATTCAAACTCATAAATCTAAAACAAACTGACAAAGCCATGGCTAAAAATGAAAAAGACAAACAGAAAAACAATAGTACACATGACATAACATAGAAAACTAAAGAAAAAACCACACGAACCCCACAAAAAACTCGGGGTGATCTCAGGTGCTCCGGAAGGGTAAGCAGATCCTGCTCCACATGTGGCACGCGTCGTGTTGCTTATGTTATTACCAATCCGGTAAAAAGTCTTATTCGGTAGGTCAAATTCATGAAAGGGAAGGGGATTGTAGTAACGACGTAAGGAACATATCCGATATCATTTGTGAAACAGTTATTCCATAACGGTCAACCAACTCGTAATGGCGTCCGTAACATTTACGAAGGGATGATTTCAATTTCACCATTTGGAACTCTTGGTTTAATAGCTTCCTTGTAAGCAGCAACCATCAATCAAGAAAATCATGATAGGAAATGCAAGCACGGGATAAGCTTTGATTCATGAAAAGCAAACTATTCGTCTTCCGGGTTCATTGTTTCTTTTTCAAGAATCAACGCTTATCCGTTGTATCTTTATCACATAATCACATTATTAAATTTTCAACTTAACAAACATTGCAATAAATACATTAAGAGTTCCACTTGGTAGTTCTTTAGACATTTTTATTAATGCTGGCTTAAAAAGTTATCTGTATGCATTTAAATAAGTGTATTCTTTTTTTTTGTAGATTTTTTCAGGAATGTTTCAATTGCACTTGCATATCTGGCTCTCTATGGAATTGGATAAAGAAAAAAAAGAACAATGTAGCGCACGCCTTCTTTTCCTGCGATGATGGTTCCGAGATGGCTGTTAATAGCATAGAAGTTCCTTGTGACGGTAAATGACTACTGGCTAAACAAGATATACAAGACATTTTCTGTATGACATACAACAGTGTTCTGTGATTGCAATTGTTTTATGGCTGTCATATAAGGTTTTCGTGAATTGTTTCGTGATAAATAAGATTGTCAGTTTTCTCAATTGCATTGTTTTGTTATAAATTAGATCGTCAGTTTTCTCAAATGCATTGTTTTGTTATACATTAGATCGTCAGTTTTCTCAATTGCATTGTTTTGTTATAAATTAAATCGTCAGTTTTCTCAATTGCATTGTTTTGTTATAAATTATATCGTCATTTTCTCAATTGCATTGCTTCGTTATAAATTAGATCGTCAGTTTTCTCAATTGCATTGTTTCATATTTTTCATGTCGGTTCCTTTTTAAGACGACTGTATAAAATTGGTTATTATCATTTTTGAAGTCCGAAGAGTTGCCTATAATTGCTAACATCCACTTCATTAGAACTTTGGTTTTATAGTTGTTTCATTCGAAACAGTATGTCTTCCCCTTATTTTTATATCAAAAATCATATTGAAATGCCTGTACCAATTCAGAAATACGACAATTGTGTCGTTCGTTCGTTAATGTAATTTAAAATGTGTTCCAAAATCAGAAATCAATTTTGAATATGATAATTTGATGAGTAATTGAGAACACAAAGATAATTTGATGAGTAATTGAGAACACAAAAAAAAAGAATAACGAATTAGCTCAATGTATCAGTAAGCTACATCTTTGTCCGTGAAATATGTATTACGTAATCCCACAACATCTGTATGTGCCTTTCTCTAATTTTGGTGGTATTTTTACATTTCTCTACCGGTGTGAGAAAAAATATTTCTCCTCACTAGTGAAGCATCTGTTCTGGGCAAATGATTAGTCGAAATTTGATTATGACGTCTAAATGTTTTGTTTTCATCTGAATTTTCCTATTGTGACGTCATGAAAAAAAGCGACCATGCCTGAAGACATCGCATATAAAGAACACAAGTTTTCTGAAAATCTTTGAAAAAGTAAGACAAATATCATTAGAGAAACAGATTCCGACACTATTACTCGTGTATTACGATTTTTCTCCACTCTCGAATGTTAATTTTAGTAATTCAAAAAACTCGGCAAGCCTCGCGCTTTAAATAATAAAATTTAACTGTCTCGAGTGGAGAGATATCGTAAAACACTTGTTGCAGTGAAGGAATCTATATATCCCAAGTCATGAGCAAAAACTTCAGTGGCTGTCCATAGTCCATGTTTGCCATATTTGTTTTTCTTAAACTTATCGTATAAATCAGGCCGTTATAATTTTTTGGTTGGATTATTTCACATTTGTTCATGTCTGGGCCTTTCATTGTTGACTGTACTATTTTTGTTGTCATTGTCAAACCCGGAAGTTACCTGTTCCTTGTATCTTTACACTGTGTTTAAATGATTGATCGAACATTTAACTTTAATTGATAAAGTCGTAAAACAACTGAAATATTTCTAAGAACCATAAGGTTAACACATGTTATATGAAAGAGTAATTAGTGTGATATGTTTATGCACGTCTAAATTATCTGTATGCAAAGAAAACAAAATTGGAATAAAACTTGTCAATAAAGCAAAATTCCAGAATGGTACGAAACACTTATTAATCTATCATGGATAATGATTCAATTAATAGTATTATATGTGATGTCACGCTAATTCTACTTCGAAAATGTCATTTGATTTTTTGATCAAATTCTGACGTCAGTTCTGTTTAAGTTGATAATTAAATTCTTTCATCCTATATTCAAGAATATTATCACATTTTTATTTTAGACGATAGAGTTACACTCCACCGTCCATCAACAGAGTTATCCAAACAACTATGTATGTGTGAAGAAACAACAAGTTTATACCAATCAACGTCAGAAGAATTTGCTACAATTTCCGAAGGTAAATCTAACAAATTAAAATTGTTCCACAAACAATACTCAGCGTGCATATACAGTACATCCGGTATTATCATTTTGCACATATTTGTCAACACACAATGAAATGAAATACGTCAGAGAATACTCCACATCAATTTATAAAAGCCTTAAGACCATCTTCAAAAGAAAGAAATGATTAAAAACGTTCAGTTTCACTCAACAGAGAAGCAACGTTTATAAACAGACAGAACCAAATATTTACAATTATAAAAAAAGAAGAAGATGTGGTATGATTGCCAATGAGACAACTCTTCACAAGAGACCAATATAACACAGAAAGTAAAAAGTATAGTTAACGGTACAGCTTTTTTGAAAGCACAGACGAAAAATCATTTTGCAATTTCTACAATTTCCCAAGAAAGATATTTTACAATAGTTTTCTAAGGTACAAGGCTTATAATTGGATACACCAGACACGCGTTTCATCTACATAAAACTCATCAGTCAGACAATCAGACAAAACTTGTACAAAGTCAAAATATGACAGCTGTTATCGATTCGTTTGATGTGTTTGAGCTTTAGATTTTGCCATTTGATTAGGAACTTTGCGTTTTTAATTTTCCTCGGAGTATGTATTTTTGTGGTTTTAATAAAAAAAAAACTATTTACAAGGATAAAAGATATTAATCTAAACTATTACAACTGTTTATAAAATAATATTCAGAGTATAAATTTATTCTGGTTATATTATATTTGTCAACGTTAATTGAAATGAAGAAACCTCAATGACATATTATACAACAGAGAGTACCCCGTCTGAAGCTGATAGTCGTGGTAAGTAAGTGATAATGCTACATGTAAGTACAGGTGAACCACGAATCTATATGTTCAATAAATCACAAATTTGCTATTTGGTTGTATACAGACTTAGACAAAGACCACGAAATCAAATATCCACGAAAATACAAGATTTTGTCAATCCACGAATTGATACCTACGAAAATAAATGAATCCACAGTAGCCTGTCTATTGCATGTGTCTTAATAATTAAAATCAATCATTATGACGCTCAACAACATGAAATGAAAATAAGGTCGGAATATGCTAAAAGAAGCTTTCGTCTGACAATCCAAGTCATATGCTAAAAACGGATATACAATATGACCAAAGAACGCACAAACAATCTTACACACACGAACACACAATATTAGAAAAAAAAAACAATACATCAATGACAAAGTTTAGCAACTTCTTGGTTTTTAATATATTTATCCATTTATGTATTGGTCACAAAAGGACAAGGGACCTCGGTGGCCGAGTGGTCTACGTAGTTACTGATGTTATCACTAGCTTGCTAACACTGAGGTTGAAATACGCTCGTGCGGGTGCACTCGACTCAAATCTTAATTGACTTGGACTGTCAGTTTTCTTATCAAAGTGGGTGGTTATCTCCGTCACTCTGGCTTCCTCCACCAAAAAAAAAAAAAAAATGACCGCCACGTAATAGCCTAAATGCGGTTCTTAAATGAGGCGTTAAAACACCAAAAAACAAATCAAATCATAAGGACAATACCTCCGATCATGAGTTGACTGGCAAGTTCAGACATTTGACTTATCTGTAGGTCTTATCTTGGTTATTATTTAAACTATGGAATGTTTGTCTGTATCTATTATTATTTTCCAGATAATAGCAAAGCATTAAATAAATTACATGTAGTAAAGTTATATATCTAAAGGAAATAAGTTCTATAAAAAGTCGTCTGACAGTTTTGATGTTGGTATACTGTAGAGAGATATCAAAATTCTATATATTTTGCCGTGCGATATCTTATCTTTTTATAGATTTTTTTTCAAAATAAAAGACAAAACGTACATTCTGCTCCATTATATTTTAGCCAGTTCGAACTTGTAGGTTTGTAGGTTAGGGCATAGCAAAGATTTTTTTAAGCAATATACCATACTGATGATTGTAGCAAGGTATGGTTAAAATGACATGGAAGTTTTATAGGAGAAGATCGTTATAACATTTAGCGGACGTCGATGACGAACACCAAGTGATGAGAGATGCGTTCTTTGCCCTTTTATTGCTTTTATTCATTTCAGGCATAGTGATGACGTCAACAGTGAACATGATTGCTTGGATATTGTTTGAATTACATTCAGGGGGAAACTTTCCATGAATTTTTCAACCAACATTTATCAATCCAGCTATCCATCTGTTTCAGATTCGATATATGAAACTGTATTAAAAGTTTCGTTGGAAGAGGTTTTATTGCTGCCTCTTCTACCATAACAGTGTTAACCATTCTCAAAGGTTACCTGAATACTGTCAGACAAATCGGTCACGTAAGTTTATTGATAAAGAGAAGCTTGGACGGTTTATTTCTTTGTTCTGTATTGGAGATCATTCAAACTTTTAATTAAACGGAGCGGTTTATTAAAAATTGTAAATATACGAAATAAAAAGTTAACAACGAAAACAACCATTGAATTACAGGCAACTGACTCAGGACAGACACACACATAATGTGACGGGGTTAAACTAATATTTTGGTGTCAATCTTCCCCTAACCCGGCTAATGATGCAACGACATGACACAAGAACGCATATTTCAAAACATTAAACGATTTATTAAATATGAGAAAAAAAACCAATAAACGAAACTCATTGAATCACTGGCTTCTTGCATAGAACAGGTATGTATAGAATGCGGTTGAGTTCAGCATTAATGAACACGAACTACACTAAAACCGTTGATATAATATAGTGCCCCAGAAACATAGTTCTTGTCTGCTTTATACATACTATCCATCGTGTTTATGAGTATAAATCAGCAATAAATCATGATTGAAAAAATAAGGGAAGCATTTAAACAACGGTCATATGTGACCAAGTTATTTCGTATTGTTCAACGCAACTCAGTTAGTTTCTGTATATTCTTCAGTGGATACGAAATGCTTTTTTGAATTCCCATGTACCAGCATTCAAACAATCAGTCTATATTACGTAAACAATTCACGAGTGATAAAAACTTAATGTCAAAAATATTTTATTGGTTAAGTCAAAGTTATGTTTCTACAGTGAAACAAGACAGCCTCTTAATACAGGCTTCTGACTTTGGACAGGCACATACAGAATGTAGAGGTGTTGAACATACTCGTGAGTGTTTAACCCTGCCCTTGTCTGGGACAGTGGTTTTTTAGCGCCATCTTAAGACAAACTATACAATACAGCTGTAAAGGCTTATCTTATCAAATCGATATAAAAGAAAAACATCAAACAAAAATACAAAGAATACGTGGCAGAGTATATATATTCCTCTTCCCTGAAACGAAAATGACGCTAAATACAGATATTAGAGAACACAGTTCCTGGCATATATATGTTACTTTTTTTAATAAATTTACTTAAAAGATCGATAAGCTTACCTTAGTCGTTTAAAAATTTCCGGTCTCAATCTAGATTGAAATTGTTCTAAACAAAAACGACTATTTTGAGCTTTTAATAAGTATTTCATACTCTTGGATTAAGAAAAAAGTAGTTATAATTAATAAAATTGAGAATGGAACTGGGAATGTGTCGTCAATGCGAAACACTCCTACACCCGGAGGCTTGCTTCAGCTGGACCATAAACTAAAATGTATACTAGTTCATCGATAATAATTTGCAATCTCACTAGCCGATTAAAAAGAAAAATCTACACAAAACCATAGAAATTGCTTCGTACTTTTTTATGGCCTTTTTAACTTTATTTTTTAAGGAATGACTGTAATAATTTTTCTGTCTATTCAAAAATAACATAAAAAATGTGGTACACACTAAATAACCCGCGTAGCGTTTTATTTTAAAGTGTGCAAAACATTTTTTTTTGATCTTCTAAATTCCATTTTAAACCGGAGACAACCATGCAAAACATTGATGACGTCACGGTTACATGATCAAACTATGTCTATGGGCTGATAAACTAAACAACGTCAGCCAATCAGACGACTCGTTACATCCAACATTGAATAATTCGCATACAACTGATGAAACTTTTGTAGACGAAACGCGCGTCTGGTGCAAATACAAAATTCCAATCATGGTATCTATGGTGAGTTTATTTGTACTCCAAAAGTTGGTAAATCTAGTATGTAAAAAGGATATGATTGTACTGTTATACATTCATCACACATCATGCGAATCCGCACTCAGTCAAAATATCACAATTACAACTAGATCTAGTTTAAAGTTTATCCCCTTCCGGAGCACCTGAGATTCCCCCCTAGTTTTTTGTGGGGTTCCTGTTGCTTATTTTAACGTTTTCTGTGTTGTGTCATGTGTTCTATTGTTTCTTTGTATGTCTTTTTTTTCATTTTTAGCCAGGCGTTGTCATTTTTTTGCGATTTATGAGTTTGACTGTCCCTCTGGTATCTTTCGTCACTCTTTCATGAATGTGACCTACCGAATTAGACTATTTACCGGATTTGTAATCACATAAGCAACACGACGGGTGCCACATGTAGAGCAGGATCTGCTTACCCTTCCGGAGCACCTGAGATCACCCCTAGTTTTTGGTGGGGTTCGTGTTGTTTATTCTTTAGTTTTCTATGTTGTGTCATGTGTACTATTGTTTTTCTGTTTGTCTTTTTCATTTTTAGCCATGGCGTTGTCAGTTTGTTTTAGATTTATGAGCTTGACTTTCCCATTGGTATCTTTCGTCCCTCTTTTATAGATCAAGGCAAAAACAAAAATGAGTGTATAGTTACATTAACAATGTAAATCTATTGTGGCAAATACTACACATTTTAGAGGTTAAAAGCATACACTTGTTAACAACAAATGGTTATACACTCAATTATTTCTGCTTCAGGGAGATACATGTGTGGCCGATGATGTTAACAATCGTGTAATCGACGGTCTGGATTACATCCATTTTTCGAATGATGATGATTCGAGTGTAGACATCTTCAGGAACATTCCTCCATGCTGCCATCAAAACACGAAATTGATTGTAATAAGAGATTAAGAATGGATAATATAGTTCACTTGTCTGACACATTCTGTAGCAAATGCTGATATTCTAAAGCAAAAAATTATCTATTGATTGACGAATTTTCTGTTGATTCATATGATTCTTAACTGCTGTGCAGAATATTTCTATTAAAAATTTGACCAGACAATACGCTTGTCCAAGATCAAGAGCTGGCATAGCAATTTCAAACTCCTAGTAAAAAAAAATTCAGATGTAAAAGATCCTTATCAATAGCTCTCACACACAAAACGAATGGAAAAAACTGTCATATTCCTGATTTGATACATGCGTTTCCTTATCTAGAAAATGGTGGTTTATACCTTGTTTTAAAGCTATCGAATCCTCTCACGTTGCTTGAAAGTCCATTTTATTGAGGAGAAAACAAACAGACATAATACACGGTAGGTAAAGTGTCATGCTAGGATTGTGGTTTTTCGAGTGATTCTGTCCATTTTTTTCGAGTGATAAAACATACGATAAGTTCAATTAACGGATATCGTAATTACAATAGATTTTTACATTACTACACATCTTATATTGAATACTATACAGTCATATTTTGATCAACAAAGAAGCACAACTTCCTGGTATTTGACCAAATAATTCAGTGTTTGTTATTGTCCGGGTTGTTTGAGAGCAACTGTGAAATTGTCCGGATTTGAAAGCAAATGGTCCGGTTTTTTTTTAACAATTTTTTTTAATAGGTATCATAGACTTTAAAAACTGACATTTTCTAGTTTATAAATGTTATTGAGTGAAGGACAATGTCATATATTCCCAATACATAATCAAAAACATATAACAATGTACTACGTTTTATCGAATGAAGCTTTTCTCAATTTAATGCAAATTTTCTGATTGGAGAGCTACATGTACTTTCCGGTGTTCTTTTAGAAACTACATGATCTTTAACAAAACGGTGTTTAGAACATAGTGCAGGGAACCCATATTCATTTTAACTTCCCACTTTTGATTTACAGTTAATGATATTTCTTCTGGTGAACCCTGGTGATTGAAAAGAAGGAGTAAGAAACCTAATAGATAGCAGTAAAGAATCATAACAATGCTATGCAATAAAAGATATTCTACTAAAAAAGGCCTGCCCAAATTTCATTATGAATAAATTTCTATCAAAAGTAAGGCAAAAAGAACTTTTTATATAATGTGTATTAACAAAACCAACGTACACACATGTTGGGGTATGAATACTCAACGTCAGAGTGGGAGTTGTACCATCAAAATTGACAGCATTGTAAATAAAACTAATAATTTTAACCAATCAGAAGACAGTAAATACACCAAATGTATTTATTACATCATTTGCGAAACGATCTCTCTTAAGTAACGGCAAGTACTCCCTCACATTGTGTCTTTAGTTGTGTTTTGTGTTAGTTGCTTTCAATGCTTCAAATACAATACAGTTATCTCTATTCTAATGCAAAACAAGTTCATAATTAAATTTCAATCATAATTTCAGTGTAAAATCTTCATTAAAGAAAATTTCGCGAAAAGATGTTTTCTTCTTTGGTCCCTACACTAGGTGACGTCATAGGTATGCTTCAGGCGTCAAACATAAACACCGGGCGTTTTCTGGCTTCTGTACCGCTTCAAAATGTAATAAATTTGATAAAAAGAAGATTTTTTATGTGCAACATGTGAGTTTTTTTGGCTTATTATTGTAGAAATTACATGTCAATACATTTAGAAGTTCAACATGTCGGCGTCCTTAGTTACAGACAAGGAGATAGAGAATTTTACTGTCATCCAATCAGAACCATTGGTACATAACAATTGTATTAGAATAAAACTTATCTCAAGCAACTAACAACTAATATAAAAATCATTTAATTACGAATGAAATATCAATCAGTAGAAAATCAATATCCAATGGATTGAGGGTAAAGGTGACATTTACCGCCAAAAACCCCCCAGCAATACCAAATACAATGCGAAAATATAGCTATAGGTATTAACATATTGTGAGTGTCAAGGTTTAAAGGAAACAAATACCGGAAACGTTGGTTATCGTGAGTTTTAATTAAGTTTTAATAATTCCTAGTTGTAAATTGACGAAATACGCATTTCCATGGATACAAAAATGGTATTGATATCTGCTTATAAAAATATCGAAAAATAGGTGAAAGGATTTTAATCATTTGTTTTAAATAACGAAAGGCAACAGTAGTATGCCGCTGTTCAATAGCCTTACATCGATTAAGGGATAATAAATTCAGGTAACAAACTTGAACCGAGGTAAACAAAAAATCAATCATAAGAGGAAAACAACAAAACAACAGAAACACATAAGTGTAACAAAAACAACCGACAATACAACATACATAGCAACGAACTATAAGATAACAACAGCCATATTCCTGAATAGGTATAGGACATTTTAAGAAGAATGGTGGATTGCACCTTGTTTTTTGTCGAGCTAAATTTTATCCTGTCCAGTACCATAGTCAAAATTTCACATAATGTTTCATTGCATAAAGAAAGTTACCATCACAGGAAGTTAACCAATGAAATTTTCACCATTTTTCGTCCTTCTGCAAGCTTAAGTAACCATGTAAGCTTAAGTTTCCAAAATATTCTAAAGAAATACCCCCAAAAAGTTCGACGCATGTACGAAACAGCAATGAAAAATAAAAATGATAATCTGCAACGGATGACAACCAACAAATTCAAGGCGCCTGAAGTGTGAAAGTAACTCACATAATGTGTCGAGGTTAAGTATCTTTGCGGGCAGCCAGGGTTTCTAGAACAACATAAGAAGATTATATTATCATCCGAAGAACAACATTATCATCGAATCATTAGAAAAAGCACGAACAAAAAAACCAACTGACTAAAAAACTTAAAACCCAAAATTCCCATGTATAAGTACATGTGGTTAATGTACGGCAGTTCTAAGTCAATACAATTTAATAAATATATGATGTCGCAAAGAAATAAGAACCATAATCACAATGCATTTAGTGCAAAGACGTCAAAAGCAGTCAGTCAATAACTTGATCTTGTGAAATTCTAACATACAAGTATCGGCAGAATGTAGTACTGTAAATGTTCATATTTAATGGTCATTAAATTGAGGACGGAAATGGGGAATTTGCCAAATTGTACCGTTAAAACAATATGCAAAGATCTGATATATAATGGCCTAAGCTTTATCTGCATTTATTACATTGTGAATCTGACTTGATCGGTACTCATTTAAGATACATTTTGTAAAGGATGCCGCCTACTCATATATATCAATACTGACTATTTTTACAAAAATGATAGAAATCAACGAAAACACCCCTACCTCTAATATAAAATTAACTTATACTCATTTAAAACATTGACATAAAGCAACATACATTTTGTCAAGATATCTAATGTTAATAAGTATCCAGGACACCCAAACTGTTATAACGAAAATAGTAATTATAAGAATTGTTAGAATTAACTAAGTTGTGATATTCTGAAATTGTATTATCTACACTGTAAAGGATAATTTAGTTCACTCATCATTGTCTTACTTCAGTCATATTTGACATCACTTTTTGTAATTTAGGATCCTCAATGATCTTTAACTTTGTACATGTTTGGCTTTATAACTATTTCGATATGATCGGCACTGATGAGTCATTGTATACGAAACGCGCGTCTGGTGTACTTAATTATAATCCTGGTACCTTTGGTAACTATTTACACCACTGGGTCGATTCCACTGCTGGTGGACGTTTCGTCCCCGAGGGTATCACCAGCCCAGTAGTCAGCACCTCGGTGTTGACACGAATATCAATTATGTGGTAATTTTTATAAATTTCCTGTTTACAAAACTTTGAATTTTTCGAAAAGCTTAGGATTTTCTTATCCCAGGAATACATTATCTTAGCCGTATTTAGCACAAATTTTTGTAATTTTGGATCCTCAATGCTCTTCAACTTTGTACTTATTTTGCTTTATAACTCTTTTGATATGAGCGTCACTGATGAGTCTTATGTAGACGAAACGCGCGTCTAGCGTACTAAATAATAATCCTTTGACTATCAATATAATGGAAATGGATGCGACTGTTTAGCGCTATAAAACCAGTTTCAATCCACCATTTCTACATTGAAACTGTTCCAAGTCAGGAATATGACAGTTGTTGTCCATTTGTTGGTGTGTTTTATTATTTGATTTTGTCATTTGATTAGGCACTTTCCGGTTTGAAAATCCTCGGAGATCAGTATTTATGTGATTTTACTTTTCATATACCTTTGTATATTATCATGCTAATGTATTATAGGTTTTGATAAAATGAAATAAATGAAAATAACTTAAAAGGCCAAGGACCACATATTTGGTATTTAATAGTGCAGTAGAGAAATAATGTCCTTTTCATTATCATTCAAGAACATTCAATTAATATTAAATAACACAATAATAAATCTAACTAACAATTAGAAGGAAGCTATATTGTAGCAAGATAAAAAATAAGAAAGCAGAATAAATCCAAAACAGGTAGACAAGTCAAAAATAAAACAGCAAAAGATCAATCAAAACATTAAAACAAATCAAGAAAACACACAAGTCCCCTCTTGCCTTCAATACAACAAAAAAACACCATTCTCTTTAAAAAAACCACTTCATTCACATACAACTCCGGATTTTGTCTGATAGTTTAGTGAACAAACTTTATTCTTTTCAATTAAGAAGTTGACGAATATTTGTGTGTGTGAATTAATATAACACTTTATAACTGGTTTTTAGCATGAAGTATATCTTCATCAATGAAAATTAACAAGTTTCAAAAAAATATTACTTCCAATTCAGCTGATATAGCACATCTGTGCTGAGACGGAGTAAAGCAACACAAACTTAGCAATCAATCAATCAAATAATTCAGTTATTATTAAATTACAATTGAAAAAAATATTTGGGTATTTTTCAATATATACTGATTTATCATGTTATCAAAATTGGGATGAAATTTCAAATAATAAACAAAAAAATATTTAAACATTTGAATTTAGAATTAATTCACAAATGTTCAACCAATCTCCATTTTGTATTAATGTAAGATGTAATCATGCATTTGCATTTATATATCGCAGATCAAATTTATTCGTTCATTGTTTTTATTTACGTTTTTCGATTGAGTTAAGTCTGCCAATTGATATTTTATCGTGGGTTTTTCTATGTTGCGATGTTATGCTATTGTTTCAGAAAAAGGGAGAAGGTTTGGATCGATTAAAACGTTTGCATCTGTCCTAAGTCAGGAATCTGATGTACATTAGTTGTCGTTTGTTTATGTAATATATACGTGTTTCTCGTTTTTTATTATATATATTAGACCGTTGGTTTTCCCGTTTGAATGGTTTTACACTAGTAATTTTGAGGCCCTTTAAAGCTTGTTGTTCGGTGTGTAACCCATCAAAGTATCAAACTGTACATAAATTAAAAAATAAAAAAAAATCAGACCAAAAAAGACTCATTTTTGAAAGAGTTATCCCCCCTCGAATGTTAATTTCCACAGGAAATTAAAAATTCTGATTTTGAGTTTTCGTTAAGTTAGATTTTATGGGACTTTTTTTTAATTAGGATGTTAGATTTTAGTCTACTCTCCCTTCTCCTTTACCCAAAGAAATCAATTCAATATATATGAAAATATAATTATGTTTATATATGAAATTCCAAGGACAATAACTTCAAAATAAGGATGGACTTATTTTTGTACAGGGTAGACAGAAGTTGTTCAACTATTTATCTTTATTTGTTGTTTTTTTCTCTTGCAGCTTCGATTTTCGATTTGTGTTATTTAAAAAAGTTTTAACCCCTATGTTCTATTTCGAGCCACAATAGTCATGACAAATCAAATAGCACACGTCATAGAAGACATCCTGACGATAAAGCAAACAAAATTTGATTTCAATCCTTTATGCAGTTTCATAGGAAACGATTTTTAAAAAAAGTTTACAAATAATGGTTAAAATTCAAATGATCGTGTGAGCTAGGTCACCTATAATACAAACAAGAGAAAAATTTTATATATAGGAATTTTGAAAAATTCAAAATAACAGTTATAAAATATTGAAAGACTCATGCATATACAGTAAATACCAATGGAGGAGCTGCAAAATATGCGTTACTCTAATCTGCAATATGATATCACAACTGGCTTCTTCGTTGTAATCCAGACTTTAAATCTGTATACATATCATTTACAAGTATGAACATACAGACATGTAATATTAAACATTAATGATTTCCACTTTATGATCACATTGTTACCTTGTCAAATACGATTTCCTCCCATGTTTGACCAATAGCTCAAAACTTTTTAAAAACACAATTTCTTTTTTATCTTGAGATTTGCTTTCCAAATAGCAATTGTATTTCAAAGGAATAATGGAATTAAATATTTTGATGTAATAGTCATCCTTCAATATTGGAATTAGTCTGTTGTGCAATTCCTCCACTGTTATAGAATCATATAAAAGCATCTGGCTCACGAAGTTCGACAGTTTATCCTGTTCAATATTTCTTGTCTCGAACACAAATATAAATCGACATGTTCTAAACAGATCTGGTGCTGATTCAAGTATACCTCTTCCTATATCAAACTGTTCGGAAAGTTTTAAATTTAGTTGTTATTCTGGAAATTCTGTCTCCATATTTTGAATGAACTCTAATGCTAGGTGTCTGTCATCTTCAGCATGAAGAATTACAGCATCAATGATATCTGTGAAAAAGTGCTGTAAAAAATTATCAGTCTCTCTTTTTATCTTTTCATTGTATTAGAGTCTTAATTTTAATCCCTATCAATGAAAAGGTTTAATTGATATCTTAATGGTAAGGAATTTATCACTGTAAAGATTAAAAAAAACTAATTTGATAGGTAATAAATTGTAAATTATCAGTTAGCTCCAGGAAGAGGAAAATATATATTTCCCGAGAATGTTGTTGCCACCTCAAATATGGTTAGTCCTCTAAGTTTTTTTTTCTATCTTAGTAGGGTTCGGTCAAGATTTTTAATATTATATGAAGAGATATGATATGGTTGCCGACTTTCCACACTACAATTGATTGACATGGATGTAAGAGGCCACTTCACGATTTTCAACAATAAGAAAAACACATACAGTTTTATCATCTATAAAAATCACCAACAGTCATATACAGAATCGTGTGGGGTTGAACTTTTATGAAGTCAATCACACATTCTCTAACTTTAGACAGTGGTTTTACTTTACAATTCAAGAAATAAATGTTTTAAGACAACTAATATATAAACTATAGACAAAAAGTATTAAAACAAGAGAACTTGCAGTAAATCAAAGGGATATAATAGATGTTTAAGCTTTTGATTGTATACTTTCCATGTAGAATTTTCTTCTGGGTTCCGTATTTTTTGTGGATTAACTTTCTATGTAAAGTCCTATAATTACAACTAATAAATAAATCTTGTTCCCGATGACTAAGGTATATTTTGGTCAACTTTTATGGATGAGTTTTTAAATACCTTTAATATCATGTCTTTGTGTCAGGCTAGTATACAAATAAACATAATCGAAAGATGTAGGATTATAAGTTCTAATAACTGTGCAAATACAAAAGTTTATAATAAGTTGTGTTATAATTTTGTGAAGCAAAATCAAGGATAGAAAGTATTAAGTCAATTTTCTGTTTCTTTTTCACTGTAATTTCTGATTTTAAAGACAAATTACATGAAAGGAAATGTCACTGACTGGGTTCTAATTAGAAAATTAATGTCCTTTCCAAATATGCCTCTTACAAAAAGATGTACCGTAAATCAGGATATTTTGACGGTATTCAACATCAGTGTTAAGGTGAAGCTTACATTTTTTATTCGAGCGTCACTGATGAGTATTTTGTAGACGAAACCTGCGTATGGTGTATATATAATTTTTTTTAATCCTGGTATCTATCACGAGTTTATTTAGTGTGGAAAATGTTTGCCCTTTGTGTTAATATTGCATTTTGATTTGCAAATAATGTATTTTAGTATACGATAAGTAGTCAGTGTCTATTAATAGTAACAGGCCTAGTTCAGATAATCAAATAAACATAAAAAAAGACAAGATGACTTTTAATTCCCATAATATGGAGAGAGTATATTTACTGAAAATTCCATTTTGATAATGATGTATATATGTGTCTTTCCCTTTTTCTTAAGTATACATGCACATGATATTAGTAAACTAGTACGATAGACTTGAATGCCTCTTAATCGTTGTTTTTTAATTATCATGTATATGTACTTTGCACATCAAAAATAAATATAGATATTATAATTTATTTTGATTATTGATACTAGTATTGGAATGTTGCATTTAGGTTTTTTGTCAATGTGCTGTGTTCGGTGTGTTTAATATTGGCAAGACGTTTTTCGGCACTTTCTCAATAAACCTAAAATGTGACAATAACAAAAGTTCTAATGAACGGTATGTTAATTCTTGTCTCACTCTTGAAGCACAAATCCTTTATTATAAAAATAAACTGCGTATAATAAACATGAGTTTACTTTGAAAACCATATGTTTGACCTAAGTAGTATCAAATCCGATAGTAAATGAATACAAATAGTGGGAAACAAAAACCATGAAACAATTATTGTATTGCAGAATAACTAATTCTACGGTTTTACATATTTATTCATTACCTTCTCCATTTACCCTCTCTGTAATACCTGCGACTGGACAAGATTCCCTATCTGTTTCAGGTTCAAATGTCATACGAGTTATCCCTTGGAATTCGGGATTAATTTCTGACCTAGAATTGACTTCCTGCAAAACCTCATGCGTATTAATAGCATTATTAGTATTAATCTGGTCTCTCATACTAACCAACATATTTTAACTATAACTTTTTTTTATCGTTCTCTGGTGTACTTTTAGTTTTTTTTTGTTTTTTTTTATCTACAACACTTTCTATAACAGTTGAAACATTTTCTGATTGACCTTTTGGTAATTCTTATTGTCACTATGTGTATATGCATAGCTAACGTTTTGATTGGTATTTTCAACATTAAAATCACAAACAGTAGTACTATCTGAAATTATATTTGGTACATTTATTTCATTACAATTTTAAATTTATACACCCAAAAATAGAAAGTCAAAACCTGCTAGACTTTAGAGCGTTATCATACATATATTGAATGGTTTCAAATCTTTTTTCTGTTTTGATTTTTATAATGCAATTTCTTCCCATCACTTCACAAGTATATATATTGTGGATAGAAACATATGGTTTTATGTATGTTCTAACTGTTTTGCATTCATGTAATTGAAAGTAAGATTTTAATTTTTCTAAGTTGACATTAGCTCATTTATTTCCTTCTTAATAAGATTAATATAATTGGATTGCAATTTTACTTGAAGTCGTGTGGCATGTATTTTTTTCTAAAATAATCTTTTACATTGCATGACATATCTTTGAAGATTTCAATGGATGTCAATGTCTTCAGAAAAAATATCCATTTCTAAAAAACTAGTCTTAATTGAGATCCCCTGTGACAACTATCCTAACGTCAAGTGTTTGCATATTATTTTAATTCGTGGCATTTATCCAACATCTGATGCTGCTGGAATAATAGTTAAAATTTGTGTTGTCCTACTATAACTGATCACCAAAACATAAAATATTGACTTTCCTCTCTACAAGGGAAGTTTTAAATTTCGACATTTCTTTTCCAAAATTATTATTCTAAAATCTCTTTCACACAAGAAAATTGTGAAAAAAGATAGATAATTACAAAATTAAAGAAGGATCATCAAATAACGAAAACTTAGCATTTACAATATGAAAAAAATGGACCGTTAATTTGCAAAGTTTATTGAAAATGCATTGTTTTTAACAAAACAATGAAAAATAAGTCTAGTCGATCGCATTATTGGTAGTGGAAACGTCTTCATACGTGATCTTGTGTCAGTGAAATTGAAATGAAGGCGGGAATCTGGAGAACCACGAGACAAATAAAAAGACATAATTTCTATAATTTTTCATTACGATAAAATTATTTTGTAAAGGATATTAAGTGTATGAATTTGAAAGTCGTACACTTCTTTTTGAAGTTAAATGTTAGGTAGGCATTTACCATTACATTTAGGTACAATCGTCGTGATACATTCGTATGTTATTTTGTTGGAAATCTCTAAAAATTCTAATATAGATTTCCGATATAATGAATTTGCCATCATAACCAACTTATCTGAACGTATATTGGCATACATTATTTGCTCGTTGAATATATGTTTTAAATTGTTTTTATTTTTGAATTCACCTTATCGTTAGTCTTGATTATTTTTTCTTTTACAAAATCGTGAGATTGATTATTTTCCCCCTAAGATAACTCCTCAAAATATGAGATTCTTAACGCCAGACGAGTGTTTCTTCTACAAAAACATTACGACACAGAATAAAAAATTCAAAAGGCCAAACAAAAAAGTATAAAAAAAAACAATAAATAAAGGATAAAGAAGTGTTTTCAAAATAACAGTTACAATTATATTTTGAAATTCAAACGACATTCCTTTAAAAAAATGTTTATTTTCTCGCTGTGTCAAAGACCTATTTAAGGCCTCAGGCTGGTTTCAGCTTTTTTATCATGTTAGAGTCTGTTAAACGCATTTCCGATTTGCTTTGAATCTCAATTTTATTGACATTATGAGTCATAATTTACGATAAGGTATTATCAAGAGGAAGTTTAGAGAACATTTTTCTTCCATACTAAGACATTACCAAATGTTTATACTAAAAGAGGGACGAAAGATACCAGAGGGACAGTCAAACTCATAAATCAAATAACCTGACTACGCCATGGCTAAAAATGAAAAGGACAAACACACAAACAATAGCACACATGACACAACATAGAAAACTAAAGAATAAACAACACAAAACCCACCAAAAGCTAGGGGTGATCTAGGGTGCTCCACAGACGTAAGCAGAGATCTTGCTCCACATGTGGCACCCTTCGTGTTGCTTATGAGATTACAAAACCGGTAAATAGTCTAATTCATACTCAACGATACATGTACCTTTCCATTCCTTTATACGTGACTAAATTACAAATTTGATACATGAATTATTCATAGGACAGAACAAAGATTGTGGTCTCATTGACCTTTACCACAGGTCTTGGTATTATCATTTTAAAACTCAAAACTGTTTTTCTAGGCGTTATGAAATCTAAAGGACGTATTTTGGTTTCCTTTGTACCATTAATCTATGATACTAAATTTTAAAACTTTTGGTTTTATTGTTTTCTCAGTAGAGAGAAGTCTCCCTGTAGTTTATACCTCACAATCTTATTTTTATAAACACATGTATTGTTTATACACACAAATTCAAATATCTTTGAAATTCGTAAAATTCCGACACTCTTGATTTTTTTTTATCTTTACTTATATTCAACCCTCCATACACTCATTTCATTTACTCTGAAACTGAAAAGAAACATCCTAAGATTGAATCTTAGCATAAACTCATTTGACTAAAGCTATGCATAGCAACATAGCAACACGTTAGATATACCTGTACGTACACTACATCCGGCAGTCCGGAATATGTGAAACTACATCTGATAAAACATACAATTACAAGAAAAATGCATCTAGGGCAATTTTAAGGCATAGTTGGACCTAGATATATAAAATTTAATATTTATCATGTTGCAGAAAATCTAAAACTTACCTGAGTTTTGATGTGCTTTTTTCCTGTCTGTAGGTTATAGCAAAATAAACAATCATTTGATACGGTCATCTCACTTACACAGTTTAAATAACCTATTTTTAGCAGATATCTTTTATCTATTTTTAAAAATCAATACTCACAACATATATTATTTATTATATATTAAATAAATAATGGGTTTTTCATGAACCAACGTTTATCCGCTGTTTTGCTAACTTGAAGAAATAAGCCTTGTCATGTTCGTTATGCATTAACAGATCTACATTTTTTGTAAGTTCACAAATAATTGGCTGATACAAATATCGTAACATAAAAAAATTGTCCCCAATCAAATAATGTTTGTTGGACAACATATTACGACAAACATATAAGTACCCGGCCACGTCCACTTTTTTTTGTCTATCTGACGAGTTAAGCCTTTTTCAACTGATTTTTATAGTTCGTTCTTATGTTGTACTGTTATACCACTGTCCCAGGTTACGGGGAGGGTTGGGATCCCGCTAACATGTTTAACCCCGCCACATTATTTATGTATGTGCCTGTCCTAAGTCAGGAGCCTGTAATTCAGTGGTTGTCGTTTGTTTATGTGTTACATATTTGTTTTTGGTTCATTTTTTTTTTACATAAATAAGGCCGTTAGTTTTCTCGCTTGAATTGTTTTACATTGTCTTATCGGGGCCTTTTATAGCTGACTATATGCGGTATGGGCTTTGCTCATTGTTGAAGGCCGTACGGTGACCTATAATTGTTAATCTTTGTGTCATTTTTGTCTTTTGGGGACAGATGTCTCATTGGCAATCATACCACATCTTCTTTTTTATATTACCCATATACACTTTTTCATAAAGAAATACTGTCCAGGTAATATTTTATTATAAACTTGTGTCCTTGTTCATAAGTTTTTGTCAAATGTATATTAGAAATAGTTATTATTTAAAATAATCTTCTATCCAAATAGTTTAATTTGTTCGCCTTTTGATATTCGTTTTCTAAACATATAGTTCTTTTAGTTGAGAGTGTAGATCTACCCTATATTTCTCCATTTTTCGTTTGGGGGTTCTGAGTGTTAGATACATAGATTACCTTACCTGTATTTGGCAAAACTTTTAGGAATTTTGGTCCTCAATGCTCTTCAACTTCGTACTTGTTTGGATTCGAGCGTCTCTGATGAGTCTTTTGTAGACGAAACGCGCGTCTGGCTTATACTAAATTTAGTCCTTGTATCTATGATGAGTTTATTTATAAACACTTTAGTCTTGTATGAAATTTAATTTAAGATCATTTATATGTTTAGGAGTTTAGTATAACGTCCACTATCTTGAACTAGTCCATAGTTTTGTTCAGCGGCCAGCTGAAGCATGCCTCCATGTACGGTATTTGCTCTATGTGCTGATGACCCATTGTTTGGTCGGGTTGTCTGTTTTAAACATTACCAAAACATCTTATCTGTTTTGCGTCATCAGATTTAATTATCGGAAATTTACGTTTTCAAAGTAGATATTTTGAGATGATAACGTTGGTTCTTATAGTATTTGAGATCTTTCTAGAAGTTAAATCAGTTTAATCGATGGTCGAAAGTTTTAGTATGACTTACATTTTGTAACTCATACTTTACCCATATCCTCAAGCATTGATAATAGACCCCAATTGTAAGCAGTTTTATTTAACCACGTTAACAGAGTTACAGAACGTAGAATTCACTGCTTTGGTCGCAAGACTCCAAGATTTTATATTGAAATCGTAAAAGAAAGGCTTGTGAACAAATCTTTTCAATAGAACTTTTTTGTTTAATGTGTATTTGGGATATGAAGTAGTAGAAAGTATAGGTTGAGTATTTGTTTTTCTTGTCGTTGTTCTTTTTTGTTTTAAATCATTGTGACAAAATCAATTGATTGTTGTGGTTTGTCATGTTTGTGTTTCTAGAATTTAGTAGTTTTAACAACATCAACGGTACCAATTTTCCTGCACCAGATGTGCATTTCAACAATATATGTCTTTTTAGTGATGCTCGTGGTCAAAATATTTGAAATCCAAAGCTTATATAAAAGATGAAGAGCTATAATCCAAAAGGTCCAAAAAGTATTACCAAATCCGTGAAAGGAATTAGAGCTTTGTACATTCTTTACTAAACTTGTGTTTGTATCACTTTATGTACAGGATATGTGGTTAATTTGTGAAGGATTCAGTATTGATGTATTAGATGTTTCTCAGATGGTCCAGAAATTCATTGGACTATAGACTAACATCTGTACTTTCAGATACACTGTTTAAACATGTTAAAATTGAGAAAGGAAATGGGGAATGTGTCTATGTTTGGTGTCCATTTGACGTGGCTCTGTACCTATACATTTTGGCATTGTGTTAATGTACTATGTAAGAACTTTGTTGTATTTTTGTCTTCATTTTCTACACATGTGCTTTGTTTATATAGATATAAGAAGATGTGGTATGAGTGCCAATGATACAATTCTTCATCCAAGCCACAATTCGTAAACGAAAAACAGTTAGTCGTCAAAGTACGATCTTCAACAAGGAGCTTTGGCTCACACCGAACAAAAAGCTAAAAAGATTCCCAAAAAATACTAGTGTAAAACCATTCAAACGGAAAACCAATGGTCGAACTTTAAAAAAAACGAGAAACGAGAAACACCCTTCAATACCAGAAATAAAAGTGTAACATCCATCACAACATAGAAAGAAACTCTATGAAATATCAATTGAGATGATTTAACTCAATCAAAAGAATTATAGACCCAAGTGAACATACACTGAACGAATAAATTTGATTAATGTAAATACAGTACATGCCGTTTTGTGTTTCTTTGATAAATATGCCATGGCTTTGTACTTATACATCCAGGCATTGCTTCAAATTTGTTGTGCAGTGGTAAAATTTTGTATAATGCATAGTCAGCTATAAAAGGCTCCGATAAGACAATGTAAAACAATTCAAACGAGAAAACTAACGGCCTTATTTAAGTAAAAAAATTAACGAAAAACAAATATGTAACACATAAACAAACGATAACCACTGAATTACAGGCTCCTGACTTGGGACAGGCACATACATAAATAATGTGGCGGGGTTAAAAATGTTATCGGGATCCCAACCCTCCCCCTAACCTGGGACAGTGGCAAAACAGTACAACATTAGAACGAACTATAAAAAGCAGTTGAAAAAGGCTTAACTCATCAGATAGACAAAAAAGACAAGTGGACTTGCCCGCTTATACATCCCGACACAAAAAGACACAATGAACAGAACTGAGAGTACTCGCAGTTATCTGACAGCTAGTTCAAAGCCACTTACAACTAATAAAAATTCATGCCTCTAAGACTAAACACTCAATCCGTACACATCCAACATACAATGGATTTAGTGGAAAGACGTCATAAACAGCCAGAGAAGAACATGACCTTGTGCAATGCCAAGTTACAGGTATCGACAGATTGTAGATCCATGAAAATGTATATGTATATAACATTCTAGTAAAATTTAGTTAGCTTTTAATCTACTGATAACAAAATCAATATTTATACCAATAAAAACCATATTCAATGATCTTATTACAGTGTTGAAAAGGTAACCTTTAGAATAAGTTTATTTAAAGGAGCAACAAGGTTACATGGACATTTCTAAATTTCCGGGCATTTAAGTATCCATTGATGGCATCGTATCTGTTTGTATATTTTGCACGTCGTTGTAAGTGCGACTGCCATGCAGTAAAGAGGTTTAGCTAGCTGTTGGATCGGGTATTGTCCACGATTTTCGACATATGAGATTGATTGTGCCAGGTCAGGAATATGGCAGTTGTTGTCCAGTCGTTTAATGTGATTGATCTCATGATATTGCCATTAACTTAGGGAGTCTAAGTTTTGAATTTTCCTCGGAGTTGTTTTTCATGTTCGGGAACCGAATGGAATTTTGATGCGACTGTCATACACGTGTGAGGTTTAGCTAACTATCAAACTAGGTTCAATCCACCATTTTCTATATAAGAGAAATCTTGTTCCAATTCAGGAATATGACAGTTGTTATCCATTCGTTTGATGTGTTTGAACTTTTGATTTTGTCATTTGATTATTACTTAATTCTAGAAATTAACTTTGAGGGTGTGGTGAAAACAAAACTTTACGAAGAAAAATATAATTTCAGCTTTCCAATTATGACATTTCCATTTTTTAACCAAGTGTTCCAATTGGTGAAGTTGAAATCACAACTCCGTAAATTGTATGGACGCCATCACGAGTTGGTTGGCCGTTATGAAACATCCGGTTCTCAGATGATATCGGATTGTTCCATATGTAGGCCACAGACCACAACCAAATTCTCTATGAGTTCTTTATAATGTTTTGCACATAATCTTTTTGTCATTTTTTGTGTGTGTAAAGTACAGTTCTAGTCCAAAACTTTATTCAAAATCCAGAAAGATTGTTCCTCTTTATTTTACAAATTTAGCCAATATACATCCATATCCCAAGTCAAAAGATGTTACGAAAACTGTAATTCTCACCTTTTTGCACCTGGCCTAATAACTTTTCCCATATCAAAATCAGTTAGAATAAACTATAATTAGTAGTACGGTGACGGAATAGTAAAAAGGCGATTATTAACAGAGTTTAATTTCACTTTAGGGTATACGGCTAAAATTTTATATACATCTAGAGAAATGATTTTACTTTAATTCTAGACTGGTCGTCAAAAAGTCGTACTGTGCAGTTTTTTTTAATTTGCCGTTTTGTTAGCAAAAATGACATAGAATGTGGACTCTACGAGGCATGTAATTTCGGCCATTTTTTTTTTAAATCGTTGTCAAATATATGTATTCCGTATAGGATTTGAATAGCACATATAATATGTCATTCATTAAGCAAAAAAAAAAGTAACATTATAAGTCTTTTGTTAAATACATATGAAGTTACAAAGTTCTAAAACTTTGGACATTTTGTCGCTTCACCGTATTTCTATACTTTGCAAGAACGCACGTATCGTTAAATTATGAACTTATTTATACAACGTGAAAATTCAGCAAATACTCTTTTCAGTGACATAATTTTTGATCATAACAAATTTCACAAAAAGATGTAAAATAGCATTCAAAATATGCACTATCAAAATACAATCTTACTTAATTTTCCGGAAAGTCGTGTCAGGTACGGGTTATCCGATAGTATAAACCTTATCGATTTTGAACTTCGAGCGCACCATATGCTCGATTACTATATATAGCAATTATCACTTGATATTACTTGTATTTGGTTTCTTAAATATTTTTGTTTGTTGTTTGTTCAATTTTGAGGTTGTGTTGATTAGGTTTAATTCTTTGAAGAGGAATATAAATTATTTAGTTGGAAGTTATTTTTAGAAATTGAGGTCTGGTCTAACCCCAAAAGATGGCACAACAGGGAAGTCCGTTGAAACTTGGCCCAAGTACTGCAAAGCGACTCAAACCAAGTTTAATATTAGAAAAATGTGTAATTTGCCAGAAAAGCAGTAATGAAACCGTAGTTTTATTTACATATAACAGTAAATCTCGATTTTTGCTGCAGCTGGTAAGCGTAAAGAAGAGATTTACTTGAAATTGATTAGTTAATATGATATATTCGATGATATACCGAATGATAGTTTGGAAATGGTTTATCATAAAAGTTGCTACAAGTCTTATACAAGTGAACACAACATTGCGGTGTTTATTAAGAGACAAGATGATGAAGAAGCGGAATGTTCAGTCCAGTCCAGTCCAGTCACGAGTATCTTAACTCGATCTATGTCTTCTCCTACCAATTGGAGTGCTTGTATATTTTGTAATAAGAAAAGCTACAAGCAAGACAAAACACTTTTGAAAATTGGATCGGATGAAAGGGTTAGTCGTATAACAAACGCTGCAAACCATAACGGTGATTTAAACTTGCTGCATAAAATTAGTCAAGCCAATTTTAAAGAGCAAGCTTTTTACCATAACCAGTGCATAACAAAATATCTAACGTATTTATAAAAAGATATTCAGGTCGTTGGTAACTCAACTTCAGAATGTGAATCCATAAATGCAGCTGCTTTTTCCAAATTAATCTCTTGCATAAATGATGATTTATTAAGGAATAAAAAGGCATTTCTATTATCCTCTTTAATTAAGAAGTTTGGTTCATACCTACCAGAAAATATGCCTACAAGCTTTACAACAAGGAAACTGCAGCGATATTTGGAAAACCATTACGGTGATTCTGTTGTTATTCAATCACAACAAGGGCAGGGTAAGTCCAACATGATAACGAGTAGCAATATAACACTAGGGGATGCGATCAAGGCAGCCAGTAATTTGAAAACTGAGTTAAAATGGTCAAATGAAAAACAAACGAGACGTATGTATAGCGAACAAACGGATGACCAACTCCTTTATTCAGTAGCAAGTTTAATTCGGAGAGACATTGAAAAAGTAAGAAGTTTTAAGGAAAACTACCCAACTTCAACAGAGGTATCATTCGAAAGTTCTTTACAGTCAATGCCCTCTTCTTTGGTTAAACTACTAAGTTGGATTACAGACGAAAAGGCCTTTAGCACTTGCACTGTTCCTTCTAATATCAAAACAGAAAGTGTGAGGAAATGTTTGGCTTTAACAGAATGTATTGTTGCAACTATCCGCAATATCCTTACACCTTTTCATCTAGGTCTTGCAATTCAAGTTTACCACGAGTTTGGGTCGAAGCGCCTTATTGAAATTCTGAACGCGCATGGGTTTTGCGTTACCTATACCGAATTGCGGAGATACCTTACCGGTGTTGCAAACCATGAGATAAGTCGTATTAGTGGCGATCGATACATCCCAGGAGGTATTCGTCCCATTTCAGAAGGAGGTTGATTGATTCAAGAGGGTTCTGATAATATTGACATAAACGCCGAGACAATAGATGGAAAAAACACCTTCCATTCTCTAGCTAGGGCTGTATTTCAAATTAAATCAACTGGCGTTCATAGCTATGGTTCAGAACGAATTAAGCGAGGAATAGAGAGATCTTTGGCTAGAGATGATACAACAGCATCATTGACCGATGCCATTCCTTACCTTAAACCAAAATGTTGGTCAGAACCTCCACGACGATCGGATGCTTTCGATAAACTTCAATTATGTGATTATATTAAGAGTAATGATGTCGATCAGATATGGGTTTTCTCCAGACTTTTGTCAAGGGATGTTATAGAGTTCCCAATGGAAATAAAAGTGAATGAACAAAAGATTCCTTTTTGGACAGGGTACAATTGTCTTTTGTCTAAAAAGGGCGCCGATGTTACAGTTGTAGCATATCCTCCAATTATAGATTCTAAACCAAATGATATGGCCACAGTGTATAATGCCATGAAGAAATGTCTTGACATGTCTAATGATGCTGGACAGGATTACGCTATTCAAACATTTGACCAGCAACTCTATGCAATCGCACAACAAGTCAAATAGTCCAAGCCTGACATTTTTAATCGCCATATTCTCAGGCTTGGTGGTTTCCACAGTTTGTCGTGTTTCTTAGCCTCTATCGGGAAACTTTGGGCTGATGTCGGTCTTCGCGATTTGTTGGTAGATTCTGGTGTGTACGCTGGAAATACAGCCGAACTTATGTTGAATGGTAAAGAATTTAACAGGGCTGTCAGAGGGTTCACGCTTGTGTTTGAAGCCCTTCAAGTTCTTTTTATATCAGCATTTATACACTGGTGTAGGATCTTTTATTACTTCGATCAGATACCATCTGCGTTCTGGAATGTGTTGTTAGAGTTCCATACAAGTATATGTGATCAAACGGACCAAGCCTCAGACATTAAAACTAGACTGGAAAAGATGTTTGAAGACCATGTACAGCCTCTTTTTGGTGTGTTCAAAGAATGGGGTCACGATGCATCACCTACTTTCAAATATTGGGATATGTTCCTCGTTGCCGTTCAAATTATGCTGTCAAATGTACGAGCAGAATGAGAAGGTAATTGGTCGGCACATTTAATGTCTTCATCCAAAATGCTGCCCTATTTTTACATTACCAACCGTAGTAATTACTCTAGATGGATGCCTGTATATATTCTTGATATGCCGGAACTACCAGCAGAGATCGAATCAGCTTTTAAACTAGAGGAGTTTTCTATCAGACAAAAGCAAGGCACGTTCAATGGTATTTGGAGTGATATGGGCACTGAAAAAAACATCATAAAAGATTCAAAGGGTTAAAGTGGTATCGTTGGAATTACAAATCAGAAATCTGATCTGATAAGGTGGACTCTGACTCGTCATTTATTGGCGTCCTTTAGTAATGAAATGAATGAAAGAGCAGGTATTACATGCACAAGTGACAATTCGCATGAGGAAACCAAACAAACAGCTTTGAAGCGAGACGAAGAACAAGTACAAACAATAGTAACTCATTTGAACCAAACCATGACTGATCCCTTTGATATAGATGCCCACCCTCCTTCTCTCATTAATATCTCTACAGGCATGCATGCTACTAGAGAAGTTCAGGATTCTTTGCTTTCTGCAGTAGATGAAGGAGAAAATATGTGCAGAAAATTTGTTAAGAGTGCGCTTTCTTTAGACCAATCTGGTAGCTTGTATAGTCCAATTACCAAGTCCAAATTGAAAACATTTGAACATATGAACGCTAAGACAACCCTTAAGTGTGAATCTGGCGACATTATAACCGGCCATATAAATCCAGAAATTGTTTTTAGACGGGCTCTGATTTTGGCTAACAGCAGAGATGATGTTACTATTGAAAGTATTCTCTCACTTCCACATGGGCCTATCCCGGTTTCTTTGTTCCATGAAGATGGAACAATGAGAAATCGTGCAAATCGGATCTAGTAAAACAGTTTGAAAATGAAGTCTCGCCGGTTCTTTCGTTGCCAGATTTTGATCCTTCGTTGACAACTTATATAAGAGACGGTATGGCTATAGTTCAGTTCATGGATGCAAAGAAACATAACACCTTTGGAGATCTTGCTCTTGCCTATTGCAATTATTTAGCAAGTTGTTTTAAAAAAGCTCACACAGTGGCCGATGTTTTTGATCGATATGATGTAAAACACTCCATTAAGTCAGCTGAAAAAAAAAAGTAAAATCACAAAAATACTGAACTCAGAGGAAAATCAATTTGGAAAGTCCATAATCACATGGCAAAATCAAAAAACAAAACGCATCAAAAACGAATGGACAAGAACTGTCATATTCCTGACTTGGTACAGGCATTTTCAAATGTAGAAAATGGTGGATTAAACCTGGTTCTATAGCGCTAACCCTCTCACTTTAATAACAGTCTCATCAAATTCCGTTACATTTACATGATGCGTTAAATAAACAGTCACAATCAATAAAATAGTCAAAATATGGGAACATCAGTCATCATCGTATAACAATTTAACAGGACACATCAACATCTACTATCTACAAACACATGGATTGATTTGAGTGTCTGACGTCAGAAAAATTATATACGTCACATAAATTTGTCGTTCAATGTGTATACAATAGTTATCAAAAGTACCTGGATTATAAACAAGTTTAAATTTTACATAGGCAATGAGCGCAGACAGGGTTAAAAAATCAAAAGTATGTAAGAATAAATTACAGAAATCAAACTAGTCCAAAAGTTATACATAGAATTTATGAGAATCCAAAACTTTTAAAAGGAACAATTTAACAGGACACAAAAACCTATCCACGAACACATGGATCTACTTGAGTGTCCGACGTCAGAAAAATTATATACGTCACATAAATTTGTCGTTCAATGTGCATACAAACAATTTTAAAATTTACATAGGCAATGTACGCATACAGGGTTAAAAAATCAAAAGTATGTAAGAATAAATTACAGAAATAGACCGAGATTCAAACTAGTCCAAAAATTATACATAGAATATATGAGAATCCAAAACTTTTTAAAGGGGACAATTTAACAGGACACAATAACATCTACTGTCTAAGAACACATGGATTGATTTGAGTGTCTGACGTTAGAAAAATTATATACGTCACATAAATTTGTTGTTCAATGTGCATACAAACAATTTAAAAAAAATTTGAAAGAGAGCGTCGTACCAAAGTCACTGCTCATGCAAAGGTGTTTCAGGTTATTGAAGGAAGAAATGTCCCCGACTAGAAGAAATTTCTTTCTGTTAAAGAAAACAAGCAGGCTCTCATTAAATTTTTTGGTGACCTTTTTGGTCAAGTTCATTAAAAGCAATCCTCTATTAGTGCTCCCTGGGCATACTTATTATATGGCAGGTTCCTTTGAAGATCCTGAAATTGCTAAAGTTATATCTGACCAGGAAGTCGTTGAAGGTCCTGAATTGTTAAGTACTCCCTGAAATCATTTGTAGAGTTCTTTCTGCCGTACATGCTCTCTCTGGGTGTGATACTACATCTTCCTTATTTGGAATTGGTAAAAAGTCAGTGTATAAAGTATTGAAAGATGCAGTATTTGATTTCAGTGATCTGTACACAATTTAGGAGATTCCGACACAGAGACTGCCATATCATGCTCTAGACGGTTTGTGGCAAGACTTTACGACCAAAAGCAGAAATATGCATCCTGCCATCAGGACATTAATAAACTTCGAGTTAAGCTTGCTACAAGCAAGGATCCAAGTCTGGACAGATTGTCACCCTCTGAAGCGGCGCTTCGACAGCATATCCTTCGTGCCTCATTTCAGACAAAATTTGGCATGCTTCTTGTCTTGCAAAACCACCCCTGCCTTCACCATTGGAATACGGATGGAAATCATTCAAAGATGCCTTGCACCCTGTATACTTTGAAGGAAACATGTCAGCAGATTTTCTTCATGACCTCGTGTGTTCGTGTAAGGGAAAATCACAATGTAGAAAGTCGTGTGTTTGTGTCTTCCAAAACCTTGCATGTACCGACTTATGTTCCTGCCAAGGATCAGAATCATGCAAGAACGTTTATACACATGCCCTAACAGAAGAAGTTTGAGAACTAAATTTTATTTGCCAGTATATATAAGGCTTATGGTGCGATATGCAAATTGAATGTGCATTTCTGATATTGTATCATTTATTAAAAATCTAAAGTTTTCAGACAGTTAAATGTAGTTCAAGTAATCCAAAATACTTTTTACAATTATTGTATATATGTTCTGCGCTGACTTGTGTTCCTTGTAATGCATGATATAACATATAAAAAGTTTTTTTAAAGCCACATATCAGTCTGTGTTTATAGAGTTTGTTGTAAATTTAGCGTGTACCAACCGTATTCTTAGTGTACAAAACTTAATTGTTAAACCTATATTGGGTAATAAAATATATTTATCTTAAAGCAGGCATATGTTTTCGTATTTTATATTCATTTATTATAGTTTTGATGCTTGTAATAATGATTGTTTCGAAAAAAATACTTCTTTTTAAGTAAAAAATCACCCCCCTTTTTTTTAAAGTGTTTTACTTTATCGAAACAGTTTATTTTAGGATAATTTTTTATTTTTGGGTGAAAAATGGAATGAAAAAACAGAACCCATGCTGTTTTGCTAAAACAAATATGCGATAAGGTATTTTAGTTGTTATATAATATCCATTGCAATTATGTATGAAACATGATGGTTGACCTTTGATCTCGATTTCTGAAAAACTGCACCATTTTTAGTTTTGCCGACCAAATTAATTTTAAAGTACATATATTTTCGATTCGAATGATGTATGATACAGCCGTATACCATTTTTGACGATTAAATTTTTAAAATGTTCACTCTGGTCACCGTACTATAGAGGTCGGTCATTTAAAGACGTATCAACCGTATCATATACGTTGACGTATCCGCATCTGCAGATGTACCAAAAAACAGGATATGATCCCGAGCTTTAATTTTATGTACTTTCAATAATGCAAATGGGCGACTGAATAATTTCTAATGCAGAAATTTACAAAACAAGTAGGAAATATCGAGATTTTGTGGAATATGTAACCCGACTTTAAAGATATTCCGGATAGTTGGATCAGTGTACATGCATGATAAGAGTGAATACGGTAAATTCGGTTGCCAGTTTGTGTATGAACTTGTTCTCACGTATACCCAAATTGTTAATTGACAAATAGAGTGATACTCAGTACTTTTCTATAACCTTTTATAGTAAAATCGCAAATGAACAATATTCAAAGTTCCTTACATGTATAAGTAGTACATTTGATTTTTTTCTGTGTTTATTCATATAAGATCTTGAAATATATACTAGATTATCGAAGGATTGTGTACGATATTCGTGTACCTGCCCTACATTGGCTCCTTTTTAAGGGCATGTAAAAGAAGTTGATATATATAAAAAAAATTTAAACACCACTATCACAAATATTAAAAGTGTATGTTTGCTTGTTTCGGAGAGATTTCAATTAGTTTTTTTTTAAATGAAGCATGGTCTTATTAATAAGCTCGGGATCTCATAACATTTTTGGATATATCTGCAGATGCGGATACGTCAACGTATACGATATGGTTGATATGTTTGTAAATGACCGACCTCTAATAAAAGGAACTGTATTCGTGGACAACGAAAAGTGAGATCATTAACTGTGGCCTTGGGCCTGTAGTAACTACAATTCACGTTTACTTTTCACGGATGTGACCTACCGAATGAGACTATTTACCGGTTTTGTAATTGCATAAGTAACACTACGGCTGTCACATGTGGAGCAAGATCTGTCTACCCTTCCGGAACACCTGGGATTTCCCCTGTTTTTGGTGCGGTTCTTGTTGCTGTTTACCGCAAAGTGTGACATTTTTACCTGGTGTATCTGTTTGTTGCGTTCACACATTGTGTCAATAAATGGATTTTGATGCAACTGTGATGCAAGTGAGAGGTTATCTTAGCTTTAAAACAAGGTTAAGTCCACCATTTTCTCGTAAGAAAATGCCTCTACTTAGCCAAGAATATGGCAGTTGTTATCCATTCGTTTTATGTGTATTAGCTTTTGATTTTGCCATTTTATTAAGGACGCTCCATTTTTAATTTTCCTTGAATTCAGTTGTATTTGTAATTTTACTTTTTAGCATCTAAGTTGTCTGTAATTATATTTTTACTTGAAAGTCAGAAGGAAAGTCTTTCATTTGATGACCACTTTTATTTACCGGTTTTGTAATTGCATAAGTAACACTACGGCTGGCACATGTGGAGCAAGATCTGTCTACCCTTCCGGAACACCTGGGATTTCCCCTGTTTTTGGTGCGGTTCGTGTTGCTGTTTACCGCAAAGTGTGACATACTTCATATTTTGTGAAAAATCACACTGAATATTCTAGAAAATATACTGAAGATGATATTATTAAAATGCTGGACTTTTTGATCGACAATATATTTGTTGAGTTTGGAGGATTTATATTTCAACAGACAGTCGGTATTCCAATGGGTACTAATTGTGCACCCCTGCTGGCTGATTTGTTTTTGTATTCGTATGAAGCAGAATTTATTTAGAAACTTCTAAAAGACAAAAAGAAAAAGCACCTTGCGAAATTCTTTAATTTTTCTTTTCGATATATTGATGATGTTTTATCGTTGAACAACCCATACTTCAGCCAATACTTACATCTCATATATCCCAGTGAACTTGAAATTAAGGATACTACTGATACTAGAAGGACTGCTTCATACCTTGATCTTTTCCTCAATATTGACGTAGATGGACGACTTCATACAAAAATCTATGATAAACGGGACGATTTCAACTTCCCAATTATCAATTTCTCATTTCTCAGCAGTAACATACCCTCTGCCCCTTCGTATGGTGTTTACATATCACAATTGATACGTTATTCACGTGCATGTTCACACTATACGGACTTCATATACAGGAGTGTGCTCCTTACGCAGAAACTGCTCCAACAAAGTTATGAGGAGGACAGATTAAAATTGACATTCCGTAAATTTTATGGACACCATCACGAATTGGTTGATCCATATGATGTCTCTTTAACCAAACTAGCTAAGGACATTTTTACCACATGGTAGATTGTGGTTTGTCATTATGTCGTCTAATCTTTTAATTACCAAACGTGACTTATTCCCGATTGTGACCGTTTTGCTGAATGTGAATTCGCATAACTATAAGACGTGTTTCTGTACTTGTTTATCCTAAATTCATGCATTTAGTTTACATGTTTAATGTTATATTTGTAATTCTCATCAGATTTTGTCAAATGTGTTGACGTCTTCTTATTATATATTTAGGTATGACGTATAGAAAAATTAATCACCTCCTCTTTATTTATTATATTAAATTTTGTACGATTATTTACGTTTGAAGTTGGATTCATAACAAACTGGACATATATATATATATATATATTACAGTTAATTGCTATAAATAGGTATTGCAATATGCATTTTGTTTTAATGAATTATAGTATTTAGTTATAAATCAATCCTAATTCTATCTCATTTTTGAATAATAGTTTTTCATATGTGACGTCATGCTGTTTCTAAATTTCATAAATTCAAATGTGGCATAACGTTTCTGCCTTTTCGCCATCGTATGTGACGTCACAATTTTTTAATTACGTTGACGCCTGGACTGATTCGGATGTGTGTCTATTTTGTTATAAACTTGGGTTTAGTTTTCTGTAATTAGTTAATATTTCAGTTTCATTATGTATATCTCTTTCATATTCATTTGTTAAAATTTACTGTTTGCAATAGCATTAAGTATTCTATATAATAAGGATGTTCTTATCCCGTGCATAAAAACAATGCCGTATTTGTCAAAACCTTTTCAACTTTTGATCTTCAGTGTTGTACAACTTTGTACCTTTTTCACGTTCGATCTTTTATATTTAGGCGTTATGTATTCAGGTTTAGTTTTCTGTAATTAGTTAATACTTTAGTTTCTTTGTGTATATCTCTTTCATATTCATTTGATAAAATTTACTGTTTGCAATAGCATGAATTGTTCTATATAATAAGAATGTTCTTATCCCGGGCATAAAAACAATGCCGTATTTTGCGAAACCTTTTCAACTTTTGATCTTCAGTGCTGTACAACTTTGTACTTTTTTCACTTTCGATCTTTTATATCTGGGCGTCACTGGTGAGTCTTGTGTGGACAAGGCGCGTTTTTGGCGTATTGAATTTTAAACCTGATGCTTTTTGTTATCTATTAATCATGTTTTTCTGTGTCTAATATGTTCTCCTATTTATTTGTATTGTAGTCCTGTAATATTATGTTGTCATTGCAATGTTATATTTAACTTTGCCATTAAAGTGCGAGGTTTGGCATGCCTTAAAACCAGGTTCAACCCACCACTTTTATTCCCCTTTAAAAGTGTCCTGTACCAAGTCAGGAAGATGGTCATTGTTATAATATTGTTCGTTTCTCTTTGTGTTGCATTTTAACGTTGAGTCGTTTGTGTTTTCTCTTATTTTTGAGATATTGAGATAAGACGTGGCACGGTACTTGTCTATCCCAAATTCATGTACTAGTATTTGGTTTTCATGTTACATTTGTTATGCTCGTGGTGTTTTGTCTGATGATTGGTCTGTTTCTGTGTGTGTTGCGTTTCGGTGTTGTGTCGTTGTTCTCCTCTTATATTTAATGCGTTTCGCTCGGTTTTGGTTTGTTACCCCGATTTTGTTTTTTGTCCATGGATTTATGAGTTTTGAACAGCGGTATACTACTGTTGCCTTTATTTGTTGCACGTATTTATGAGAAGTTTTTACATAATTGATGCTTTTGTTGACCACGGGTTGTTCAGCATGGTTTAACCCCGCCATACATTTAGTTATCGGTATATTTCTTGGTACAGGTTTATCTTCCACCTAATTACCACGCTGTTACATTCTTGAAATATTCATTAAATTTCGCATCTTTGTAGCGTTAAAACACTATTAATTTGTCTATCATCAGCTGATAGAAAGATATTTTCATCATAAAGCAGGATTTCGAATATTTTGCAATTACAGGGGTACCAGAAGTTTATTAACATACAATTAATATTGATGGTTTCATTGACAAGTTGCTGATTTAGTACATGCAGAATCCATCCACCATATTCTGTTTTTTTGCATGTTGTTTAACTTTAATCACTCACTCACAAAAACCTCAATGTCGGATTTATTTGCGAAATAAGGGAAACTAAAGCAATCATATACTTCATTTTGTGTGCCCTTTATTGCTTGATGTTCGGTGTTAGCCAAACCTCCATGCTGAAACAGTATTTTGTCCTATTATGGTTTATTTTTACAAATTGCGACTAGAGTGGATTTTTTTTCTCTCATTATCACTCAACTACTTCATGTTATATCCTTATACTTATTTATTCCAGATAGTTTCCTCATACCTCTCAGTAAAATAATAGTAACTTAATGAAATTACATATTCATCTAAAAATAAAAGTGGAAAGGATGAAATTGCTGATTAGTGAAATAATTGTCAGATGCTGGATATTTTTTCTGATTAGATATTATGATTTTATATTCATGAACTTGATAATTCTTTCAAAGAGAAATTTCAATTTCGCGAATTGCATGTGATTGAGATTCATGTAAATCTATTGTGAATATCATATGATTTCATAATCTATTCCAATAAAATAACAAAATTCAATTGTAAGTAAAGAATGAAAATTCCTAATCTTTTGGGGGTAAAGTTCAAGTCAAAATAAAGTGGTATTCATGTGCTTCGTCAGTCAAGCTTATCATTTCTTCACAGAACTGACTATGTTTTAAATGCTTGATCATTTCTTTAGAAACAAACATGTCAGGCATGTCAGGCACCTTGTACGTGGGCCTATGGGTACCCTTTAGTATTGGTTTCTCATATAAAAATAAAATCTTTCTTCTATACCTTTTTTAAAAGTTTTAATGTAACACTCATAAGCAATCTGTAGTAGCATATCAGATTAACATTCATTTTTTTGACACATGGTAATAAAGAAACAAACAGTTTGCCAAAATGCAAGAATCTAAATGATTTCTAAATAAAATGGAGAATGGAAACAAATATAATACATTTGGTGAACATTACTTTAGACCCCTGTCTATACCTGGATGTATATATTGCAGAGAAAATACGTCCAAAATAGGTTGTTAAATTACATTTCATTTCTTCGACATCAATATAATGTACTGTAAAGACTTATGGGTACACTCAAAGGAAGGGTTGATATTACTCTCCGATACAATAAAATAAACCAAATGGCTTCTTCGTCTATATGCAGAACTACTGTTGGAATATAATAGAGTATAAAAAAAAACACCCAGATTTTCAAAGATGAAGAATTTCTACTTAAACAACATGATGTTAGCTTATCAAATGAGATTTCCTCCCATGTACGACAAATTCCTCAAAAGTTTTTAAAAATAAAATATCTTTCTTGTTTTGAGATTTGCTCTCCAAATATATATTGTACTTCAAAGGATTAAAGGGGGCGAACACTGGATCATGATAAACATCCTTCACTATTGGTACTAATCTGCTGTTTTTATTCTCAACTATAATAGAATCATGCAGTAGCACTTCACTCAAAACTTTTGACATATAATCCTGTTTAAATATTTTTGTCACAAACACAAATACGAATCTACAACTACTAAACAGAAGTGATGCTGATTCAAGAATACCTTTTCCTACATGCAACTGTTCAAATAATTTAAAATTCAGTTGTAATTCTGGAAATTCTGTCTCCATATTTTCAATGAACTCTAATGCTAGTTGTCTGTCATCTTCAGCATGCAAAATTACAGCATCAATAATATCTGTAAAATCAAATTGAGTTAACAATGTCATAATCTGTTCGCCCCTTTTTTCATATTTTCACAGGATGTTCCTGAGACTAGTTTACATCCTTATCATTGCACATATATTACTAGTACAATGTACTTGACACTTTTCATATGTTATTTTTTTATATTTTTTTTTAAATTATGAAAATTAAACTAAATAAATCATTTGGTTATAAGTTGAGAGTCCGGTGTTATTCAATTCTTTTTCATATCATTTAGCTTCATGAAGAGATCATTACTTTTTCTAGAATATTTTTTTGGCATTTAAGTTATGTAAAGTCATCAACGTTTCTTTTTCTCTTAGTAAAGTTGGTCTCAAGAAGGATTTGAAAATAAGAAGATATGGTATTATTGCAATTGAGACAACTACCCACCAACAGTAAAATGTCGTGTTTAAAAAGATGGTGTAGCAATTTTGGGTCTCCGTTAAGCCTCCAACAATAGCCAAACGCATGTCATATAGTCGGTTATAAATAGCCCGGCATAAAAATGGAAAAAGTAAAATCGAAAAACTAACAGACTAACAAAAATATTCTAGAGAAACAAATAGGACAGACATGAACCATCTATAATCGCTGAACTTTAGATTCCTGACGTGGGACTCGTTAGGACATGGACGGATAAAATGTGTTTGTCCGCGCTCATACCACCCTAACTTTGAACAGAAGTGTAACAGCACAATTCGAGAATTAACTGTAAAAATCAGGAAAAAATGCTTAAACAGTAGACCCTAAGCAGTAATAAAAGGACTCGCATTTCATGAACTGTAGTACTAGTTTCTTGTTATTTCGTTTATTTATTTAGCCATTGCATTGTCAGTTAGATTTCAAATTATGGATTTGAATATTTGTCTAGTATCTTTCGCCTCTCTATTATGTTAGGCACAAAAAGGTACAAATATGAATATGACCAAAATGTTCTAATGTAAGATAAACAAATTTTCATCATAATTTTAAAATACATGCATAGGGTTTGCACTATTTTCTCTAGTACAGAAATAAACAGGTCATACGTGGATTTTAAGTTGTCTCATTTGCACTCATACCACATCTTCTTACATCTATATGGTAACATCTAGAAGTTTCAAGGAAGAGTCGGTTGAAAACAAAAATTTACTACAAAAGAGATGATTTCAGCCTCCAAATTGTGAACTTTCCATTTCTATGTAGTAACATTCCAGCAGTACCTGCATACGGAGTATGTATTTCCCAATTGAAACGATATTACTGTGCTTTTATCTTCTATCATGATTTCCTTGATAGAGAGTTGCTTCTCACGAAAAGCTAGTAAACCAAGAGTTCCAAATGGTGAAGTTGAAATCACCCCTTCGTCAATTTTACGGATGCCATTACGAGTTGGTTGACCGTTATGGAATATCCATTTTACAGATGATAGCAAATATGTTTCTTACTTTTTAATTTGACGTCCAGTCGGGCAAGGCATGTGCCTCGTTCAACGCGTTCTGCTTATTTAATTTTACGTGCATCGTGATTTTCAAAGTCTTATTTTGCGTGCTCGGTATTTTTCAAATAAAATTCAAACACTTGGCAGGAATCGTCAAGAAACAATATTTTAAAAGCCGTGAACCAATTATATCATAAATGTGTATTCTAAATCGGGAATATCAAGTAAAACCAGAGACATATAATACATGTATTATATGTCTCTGGTTAAACAAAGAGTTAATATTTACAAGAAGACAGTGACTCAGTCACAAAAGGTTCACATAAAAGTATTTATTTTTCGTGCAACGTTCATTACAAAAATAATTTCACGTTAAGCGTGAAATCATGTCTTATTTCACGTTTTTTTGTCTTCTCCTTTTGTAGTCATGGTTGTCAGCTTATTGTCGATTTATGAGTTTCAATAACCTTCTGGTATCTTTTGTCCAAATTTTATAGAACTATTATATAGGGGGGACAAAAATGAAGACAATGTTATCATTGCCTAATAACTTATGTCTATATTAATTAATTACCTTTTTCATCATCTTGATCCAATAACGTTATCGCCTTTTCAGTTATACTATCGACAGTATAAGGTTCAGCATCTGTTTCAGGTATAGATGTCATACGCGCAGCCAGTTGAAATTCAGGATTAAGATCAGATCTAGAATTGATAACCGGCAGAACCACAGGAGTATAAAAATCATTATAAGTATTACTCTGATCAGCCATACTAACTAAGAGATTGTCACTACAACTATCATACTCTGATAAACCTTCAGTTCTCGTGTTATTCACAAAACTTCCAGTTACAGTTTGAACATTTTCTGATTGGCCTGTGGCTGTGTCAAGGTGGTTAACGCTAGTCCTTAAACCATGATTTTTTTCATAACGAACATTTTGATTGTTATTTTCAATATTGAGATCACAGACAGTATTGACAGCTAAAGGCAGGATGTCAGATGCTATAATAGGAGGCTGTGAACTACGTTCTGATATACTCTGTGATGAGATTAGAGTTTGTTGTGATCGCAGATTATATGATTGGTATTCAGGTAAAGCTAGATTATCTAGATGAACTGCTTCATACTGAGTTATAGGATGAGTTGTAGATTCGGACTGGTTATCTTGTCTCCTGATACCATTGTCATGCCCAAATCCACTCACTTAAAAAATAATTTGTTATATTAATAAAACATATTTTCAAATTTATTCGAAAAAAACACTTGTTACTTTCAAGACAATATGGCGTTATTATTAATATATCTGATTGTTTTGAATTATTTATTTTCTGTATAAAATATGATGCAGTTTCCTCCTAGCACCCAAAAATAGAAATATGGTGAATAGGAATAATTTTGATAAGGTTTCATGCATGTTACAATTAACGTATTATTTGTCATTGAAGTAAATAGTCTCGTTACTGAACTAAAATAATACATCACCATTTTACAATTTTGCATGTTTTTATGTGAGACAAGCTATGATACCACATAAACATATCATACATACATCAATAACTGTTAAAAAAAAGCTCATGATTCAACTCCTTGTACAGTTATGTCAAATGTTTGCATTTTTTTTTTATTTTGTGGCTTTCATCTTATAGTTGACGTTTTTGGAATTATGGTATTGATTTGTGTAGTTCTATTTCTGATCACCAATAGTTAGAATTTGTACTTTCCTTCCGAAAAGGGCAGTTTTGAATTGCGATATATATGTCTTTGTTAGAAAATATCCTTTTAAAAACTTTTACTCACAAACAATTGAGCATTCATCTGTTAAGTATATTGCAAAATAATTGTCTTAATGGAAACATTGAAACATAACTCTAATTAAGCTTCGGGTACGGAGACTCGAAATTATCATCAAACTGATATGTACTGATTGTAATGCCATTTAATAAAAATCCTATTGATCTTTTTTAAAACTATCTTAAGACGAAGTATACGTATTGCTCTCCTCTAGCGGAATTCGTGATACAAAAGTGCGTTGTTATTTTTGAAAGATATCATCGCTTGGCACACAACCAAGTAATCACTTCGTTAAGTTTGCTTGTGGTATCTTGAAACGTCAATGAAATTACCAGAATGACTCCAATCAGGAATCTGAGAATCCTACTGTTACTTTAATCTTCGTAAACGTTTAGACACACTACAGAAAAACTAAATAAACCTGTTTTTATATCATCAGAAAATAAAAACGCTTGCTTTATAACCAGGTTTAATCCACCATTTTCTACATAAGAAAATACCATTTCCAAGTCAGAAATATGACAGTTGTTATCCATTCGTTTGATGTGTCTGAGCTTTTGATTTTGCCATTTGATTAGGGACTTTCCTTTTTGAATTGTCCAGGGAGTTCAGTATTTTTGTGATTTTTAAACTTTTCACAACAAAAATATTACAACAACAACAAAAAAAAACTGTGACAATACTACTGTTATTGGAGCTAAATTTATAAAAATCAAACCAGCAATGAACCTGGAATGAACCTTCAAATTGCCGTGTAAAAACGTAGTCGTATAAGAACCACATGTAGTGGCGAGAAAAAAAAATATGCGAGGATGACATTAGAATGGGTAAGTGTGTTTGATGTTCTAGAAGGACGTTTGCATCCTCGTTTTTAACTCAGCTCACTTGGAGCAAATCTGACATGGGGTAAAATTGTTAATCAGGTCAATATACATCTGTCCTGAAATTTCTGTCAAATCAGGCAATTCTTTGTTGGGTTGCTGTCCCGGATTTGGTAATTTTAAGAAAATTGTTTTAGTTGATATCTTGAACACTATAATTGATAGAGATACAATATAAACAGCAATAATGTTTAGCAAAGTAAGATCAACGACCGAAATGTTCAATTGACCTCTTAAGGAGTTATTGTTCTTTATGGTAAATTTTTAACAAATTCTCGTAAATTTAATTAATCTTACAAATAGTTTCTGAAACCACTGAGACAAATCAAACCAAACTTGGATGCAATCATCATTAGGTTATCTAGTTTAAAACATGTGTATGATGACCGCCTGCCAACTAACATCGCCGATGTGGCGAAAAATAGAACATAGAGGTCAAATGCAGTTTATGGCTTATACTCTGAACGCAAGCATTTAGAGCAAATTTGACAATCTGTTCATCGAGATAAGATTTATCTGTCCTAATTTTTTTTTAGACAACTCAGACAAGCCGTTGGTGGGTTGCTGTCCCAGCCTTGAATTTGTAATTTTAAGAAAGCGTTGAAGTTTTTGGTTATTATCCTGAATATTATTATAGATATAGATTAATTGTAAACTGCAATAATGTTCAGCAAAGCAAGATCTACAAATAAGTTAAGGGACCGAAATAGTCAATTGACCCCATAACTTAAAAGGAGTTGTTGCCCTTTACAGTCGTGTTAACAATTTTTGTAAATTTTTGTAATCTTTTACAAAAGTCTTACCTTTTGAAATAGCTAAAACATATGTAACAAAACTTAACAACTCTAATCATTAGGACATTTAGTTTTTAAAATGTGTACAATGGCCCTGTCTGCTAACCAACATGGCAGATATGGCTCAAATTAGAACGTAGAGGTAAAACGCAGTTTTTTTTGGCTTGTATCTCTGAAACTAAAGCAAAAGTATAACGGTTGCATTAATTTATGCATCTATTGTAAATAAAAATATCAGGTGAGCGACACAGACTCCTTGAAGCCTCTAGTTATATCGATACAGAGCTGAGGCTAAGGTTTATGAATGCAAATTAAAGTTTAGCACATATTGCATAATTTTTTTTTATATAGAAAGCTAAGGATAAAAACATGCCAAGAGGGTTATCTAACAGTCGTGCAACATTTTTTAAATCAAGGAACAAAGAGGATCAAAATGAACCATTAGAGTCCGTCCTACATAGATTTTTTTTAATTGAGCACTTACAGAACCCCACCGTAGCTTTATACTCAGAATAAGTAAATGCTTTCAAATTTATTCAATAGTGCAAAAAACGGAATCGGTGTCTTCTACTCTATTCGTAATGGTTTTTGGACAGTAAAATCTAAATCTATAATAATTGTTGAAATAGTAACTTAACACGGATGTCAAGTTGGTTCATATTCAACAATCAACATGCAACTTTCAAATCCTTTCAATTGTTTATTTTTTTTTCAAAATTCGATTTTCAAACTTCAACATTTGTTTTCAGCATTCAATATTCGTTTTCAACATTCAACATTCGTTATCAACATTCGACATTCGTTATAAACATTCAAAATTCGATTTTCAATATTCAACTTCCGTTTTTAACATTCAATATTCGTTTTCAATATTCAACTTTCGTTTTTTAACATTCAATATCCGTTTTCAGCAATCATCACTCGATTTAAATATTTGATTTTAAATGTCAACATTCGTTATTAATATTTGATTTTCTAATTCAACATTCGTTTTTCACATTCGATTTTCAACATTCGATTTTTAACTTTCAACATTCGTTTTCAACGTTCAACATTCGTTTTCTACGCTTAACATTCGTTTTGAAAAGGAATGATGAAAACACATGTTGAAAGTAGAAAAACAAATGTTGAAAGTAGAAAAACAAATGTTGAAAGTAGAAAAACAAATGTTCAATGTTGAATGTTGAAAACGAATAATGAATGTTGAAGACAATAACAATCAAAACCAAGGAGTAAACAAACACTCACAAAAGCAAGGGACATTTATATCAACAGTTCTAAATAATAAATAAGAAACAAAACGAACTCCACCAAAAACCGGGAGTGAAATCAGGTGCTCCGAAAGGGTAAGCATTTCCTGCACCGTATACGGCACCCGTCGTGTTATTTCTTTGTTCAGTTTGGTAAAATGAAAATCGAATGTTGAATGTTGAAAACGAATACTTTTTTGATCACGCTGTAGTATGATGGTGGCATTTTGACGCTAACTTGTTGATAGCTACTCCAAAATTCGATGGTGGTAACTCTAAAGTGAGATAATCAACACAAACTACATTGCAATGTTTTTCATGTCGATTTAGAAGTCAATTTGTATTTTAAAGCAGTTTGTAAGGTTTGAAAATTGGTAAGGAGCTTATAAACTTTTAACACTACAAGAAATGGGGAGAATTGATATATAGTGGAAAGTTAACCTTCTGCAGCGATTTATTTTTATATATCTACAAAAGGTTCTGATATACGTACGTCCGAGTGGGACATACTCTAAATATTTACGGGTTCGTAGACATACTATGTTGATTATTATATTATGATTAACGAGGATCTCCTGAGAGAAACAACTTATATTTAGATAAAATGCTTATGCAGAATTATGTCCACATGTAGGAAATCAAAGAGGACGATCTCTCATTTACATGTAGTATGCAAATATAATTTAGGACAGCCACAGACAAAAATTAATTTAAACTTATATACTTTGTATAAAAAAATCTACTTCTCAAAATAATTGCACGTCTGTAGATTTTAAACTACACTTCGGCGTAGACCATCGCAATTCAGCGTCACCATCGCACTTCCGAGTCCTACAACTGTACACAAATATTGCTAAATTCAGCAAACTCTTTGCAACCACATATATGTCGTATTGCAACAAGCATAATAATAAATCAATCCATTTTTCATTATAGGCAGCACAAATCGTTAAGCAGGTAATGTCATGTGTACTATTGTTTTTCTGTTTGTCTTTTTCATTTTTAGCCATGGCGTTGTCAGTTTGTTTTAGATTTACGAGTTTGACTGTCCCTTTGGTGTCTTTCGTCCCTCTTTTAACGAGTTTAGCATTGCATTATTATAAGTAAAAGTACAAAAATACTAATCTCCAAGGAAATTTCAAAACGAAAAGTTCCTAATCAAATGCCAAAATCAAAATCTCCATCAAACGAATGGATAACAATTGTCATATTATGACTTATGTAACAAAGAAACACAAAAAGGCACATGGACATAGCACATGTACACAAACACAATTAAAGACAAGAAGATCAAAATTTATTAGCGCACCTTTACACAATGACGGTATGTATAAGAAGCGAGTCACGTCAAACGAAAAGCATCAACAAATAGACGAAACAGTTAAAGTTATATTCAAATAATCACTACCCAGTCTTGACGAGTTACTGAGCACTCTTGCTTCCTCAACCAATAAAACTGACTGCCACGAAATAGTCCACAAGCGGTGGTTAAAGTGGCGTTAAAACACAAAACAAAAAAAATCAAGAATCAAATATTTGACATATCCCTGGATCATGAACATTCTGCTCATACAGAGGTGACGTTTTACAAAGTCTAAGTTCATGAATACTAAATAATTAAACAGTCGATCTAAAAGTGTTCACTTAGGTCTATATATTCTTTTTAATTATGCATAAAGTTTATGTTGTCCGATTCTATTTTGTTAACGTTGAACGTGCGGGTTCTACATTTGACCAAATTGCAGCAATTAACAATTTTTAAATAATATACAGTTGTGTATAACTTGTTATAAATTCACATGCCAATCTGCATTTGGGGGCGAAATTATTCATTAAAAATTAGCTTATTTTCTAATCAATTGAACAGTATATCCTTTTAAACTAGCATGTATAATGAATAGCAAAATGGCTGACACACAGTCGCACTTTCCATACGAATACGCATACTGGTGTATTAGCATTACTAACAATTACAGCGTAAAGCGTAGAAGTTGTGCATGGCTACGTCTATGTTGACAAATTATTTCCATTAAAAATTAAACTTTCACATGTATAAGCTGTTAAAATAGCATGGTGCTGAGGACTTTTTTTAACATCAATCGATATATCGTTCCTTTTAAATCATATTTCATTTTTTTTTTTAAATATGTGGACTAATAAAATAGCATGTCTTGATTATACATTATAGAAATCAATTGAAATAGTTGTCAAACTGATTTTTACTGATAGTATGGCAACTTTAGAGAAAAGATCTATTGTCATTGATCTATCACATGTGGTTTTTAATAAATCAGAAAACGCAACATTGAAAATCAAAACCTTTGTCTAGCCTCTATGCCTCCTACAAGCAGGACTAAAACTGACAAATTTACATGAAATTCAAAAGGTGCAAAACAGGGTTAGATCACAGGGTAAAAGTCACCTGCTATGTATGCATCACCCACCATGTTATTTCACATTAAGTCTAAATGCAAACTCTATCTTATCAGTTAGAAACTCAAAACCCGTATATTTTAACCTGAAAGTAGTAAAATTAGGTTTAAAATGTCAATACAATCGTCAAATGATAGCTTATTGTACGCTGATTCAAAAAATACATGGTTTCTACACAATATTTTTTAATTAAGGGAGATAATTTGTTACTTCCGGTTTGAAAAATGTTTCTTCCGATACTATTTGAATATTTACTTGATACTGATTCCAAAAATATTTGGTTCTATATACTTTTATATAATTAAGTACAAAAAATAGCTACTTCCGATTTAAATAAGGTCACTTCCGGCTTTATCGTGTATACATATGAGGTAAAAGCAAAGGTCTAAATCTAGAATGTCAAATTAAGCTTTGACCTTGAGATTTATTTCAAGGTCATTTAAATAAGGTCACTTCCGGCTTTATCATGTATACATATGAGGTAAAAGCAAAGGTCAAAATCGAGAAAGTCAAATTAAGCTTTGACCTTGAGATTAATTTCATGGTCATAAACCAAGGACCTCAAATCAAAAGACCATAGGTCTTTATTATATTTGGTTAATGAGTTATATCACCATACGCGTATTTTTACATACAAGAGGTGAAAAAACTCCCTTTTACGTTCAACGTACCCTTGCAATCGAATTATAAATGTGAATCCATGTCGCAACTAAAAATTAAGTAAAAACAATTTGTCGATATCTTTTACAGTTTTTGGAAATCAGTGAAAATAAGCCAAAATCCTAATTTCGAATATGACCTTGACCTAATTTTCATTTTTTTTTTGGACCAAGGACCTCAAATCATACGATCCTTGTTCTCTTTCACTTTTGGTTTACAGGATAGAAATGCATATCACTTATATTAAATGCATAAGGGGAAATAACTCTCAAATTAAGTGTTCGTATCGCTTCGGTCAAATAAGACAAATCATGCAAAGGATATAACCTACAATTTTATAAAATAATGTCGATTTTTTTTACGGTTATGGAGGAGATGTAGTCATAAGGAAAACAGTGTTTGGGGAGAAAAGTATTCGTTTACGCAGGGTGAATTTCAAAGACACATAAACTGTTCGATATCATGTACCAAACATCTAAAATTGAAACGCAAGAAATAAAAGTGGCGGAAAAAAAATTCAGAACAAATGCAATAGGTCTTCCCACCAAAAAGTGGAAAGACCTAATAAAATAGAAAGATTTCGATATATATAAAAAAAAAAAAGACGTAACAATAATTTCCCCCAATGCAGCTCAGAAGATCACAACATTGTGAAATATCGAAATATAAGTATCGACAGGATGTAGATCAGTAATGTTCATTATTTATTCCTATGTAGTTTGTTTATAGAATATATTATTGCAAGCAAATAGTACTTGATCATTTGATTAATTTAAAACAAGAAGTAAAATGAAAGTGACAACTTATTAGGTAAAGTGAAAGAACTTATTTTCCTGCAAATGCATTTTCCTCAATTCCATTTTTTTCTAATCTACGAAATACTTTTTAAAGCAGTTAATACATTGTTTACATCATTTGAAACACTAAGGTTTGTCTGCTCTGATTGCCCCAGTCCAGTATTTTTCATGTAAATGAAGAATAGTCATGTCTTCACAGACAAGGTTAATTGAACTAGGTAAGTATTAAATTATATTTTTCTCTCACCTTTTCCGAATGATCCGTTCTCATTACTTGTTGTCGTTCGTTGTCGTCGTTAACTTTATAAGATTTTGAACTTCTTCTAGAGAACCACTGAATGGAATGAAACCAAACATGAATGTTCCTTACAAGATGCTGACTAAGTGTTGTTATTTTGAAGCCGGTCCATTATCCACGATGGTCGACAGCGGGGATCTTAGTTTTATCATAGGATCCTAGGGTAAAAACATACCAATGTCTTCTTTTAGAGAACTACTGTATGACATGAAACAAAACATGGCATGAATTTTCCTTATGAGGTGCTGAACAGGTTTTGTTACTTTAAAGCCCATCCCTTATACAATACGGCCGCCAGCAGGGGACTTAGATTCACATAGAACCCTATTGGGAAAACATACAAATGTCTTCTCTAAGAGAATCCTTTGAAACCAAACATGGCATGATTGTTCCTTATATGGTGCTGACCAAGCCGATTATTATCCAAGAAAGCCGCCGGCTGGGGATTTATGTTAACATAAAACACTACGGGAAATACATATAAATGTCTTCTTTAAGAGAACTACTCAATGGAATGAAATCAAGAATGGCATGAAGATTTTACTGAAGTGCTGACCAAGTGTTTTTACTTTGAAGCATATCCATCATCCAATATAGCCGCCAGGTGGATACTTCGTTTAACATAGTACCAAATGGACAATACATAAAATTGTCTTTCTTTTAGAAAACCACTGAATGGAATGAAACCAAACATGGCAGAAATGTTTTTTAGATGCAGACCAAGTGCTGTTACTTTGAAGCCGATGCATCATCTAAGATTGCCGCCAGCAGACTTGATTTAACATAGGACCGTATGAACAATACATAAGAATGTCTTGTTTTAGAGAACCACTGACTGGAATAAAACAAAACATGCCACGAATGTTCCTTGTGATGTTGTGACAAATTGTTACTCTGTAGCAAATCCAGCTACAAAGATGGCTGCCAACGGGGAACTTATTTTAACAAAGGACCCTATCGAAAATATATACAAATGGTTTTTTTCTTCTTCTAGATAACCGCATAATAGAATGAAACCAAACAAAGGATGAATGTTCCTTATGACGTGCTGATGAAGTGCCAAACGTAATCTATATGACACAGGATTTATAACGAATAAATAAACATGATAGAATGTGAAATATAACTGTAAGTAAACACACGGTCCTATGTGAAATATAACTGTAAGTAAACACAATTTATATGTTGCAACTCGATGGGAAAAAAATATCTGAAAAACGAAGTAATAATAGACTAATTCATTATCACAAAATTTTGATTAATAAATTAAAACTCCAGAGTATTCAAGAGACGTATTGTCCGATTCAGTAGAAAGAAGCCATGACCATAATACAAGACAAAGAAATAGTATTACACAAGTCAACACACGGACCCGTTCAAATCTTGAATATTTCATCCAAGCAACAACAAAACTATGGAATACTATCAACTTAAACAAAGAAAATATAAATATTTATCATTATTCAAAAAACAAATTCGTACCCAAAATAGTGAGTTCCCAACGTATTATTATATGGGATATCGATTTTGTCGAATTCTTCATGCTAACTTAGGAATGGAATCAAGTTCATTTCCAAATTGTTTTGTGGTGATGTAAAAATTAAATTCTTACATCCTGTTATATGTCCCATATACATTTATTTTAGACATGATTTTTTTTATTCTGTTTCAGTTTTTCCTGTCCATGTTGACACAAACACTTTGCTTTTTGGATCAACGGGTCTCTCAGATTAGCAAAATAGTCTTTTGTTTAGTTTGGTGCAGAAATATATTATTAGAAATAAACGTTTTAACTCTTGATGTTTATGCTTTATCATTCAATTGAAACTCAAGCATTTGACCCTGTATACATTACAAAAAATCATGTATTTTTCTTTTTCTCTAAAGTATTTTGCACCTTTTTCATATTCATATATTTATTACAGAGCATGCCAGTATTTATGTTTATGTATTGTTCACTAAGTGTATTATTTGTGAAAAAGGAGACAGATTTGTGAAAGCAAATTGCTTGTTTCTGAATCTTTCATATTTATTCCATTTGTATAATCTCGTTTATTATTGATTTGTTTGAATAAATATTGTTTAAACTAAATATAACAGCATGTGTGATAAAACCATAAAAAATAAATTTCTGTGGTGTGATAATTAATTATCAAATTACTCCAACTTTTCACGATTCCGCCGGCCTGGAAAATACGAACAAATGTCGGAAACCTGTGTCCAAACCCTTTGCTCGAAAGACCATTTCCGGAGTCATACTTGAACAGTATATATCAAGATATGACATATGAAAATAGTTTTTTAAAAGGGCAACATTAAATTAAATTAATCCTGTATTATGTGCATCAGCAAAAAAACGTATTGTTCATATATGAGCAAATACAATACAAAAACATCATAAAACCCTCATAAAGAAGGAACTCTTGAATATAGTTAAGTAACGATATGTATAAATATCGTTAATAAATTTGAAGTATTGTTGATGATTTACTGTTCAAGATGTTCACCAGGATTATTTTTTTTTTATTAAATTACGGGGTCAATATTTAACCTTGATTTATTAATTATGTTATATGAGCCAACCTTAGGTATCAAATCTACCGATTTTTTTGTACGCATCAATAAATTGACTAAAAAGAGAACATGCTGGCCCTAAAAATTGATTCGGAGAAATTTTTTTAGTCATTCTGTTCCAAAATTGCTCTCATTTGTATTATACAATCCATTCTGGCTTTCAAAAAATATCGGTTTACTTAACGGCCATATTTTACATAAAAAAGTGCAAATATGGTCAGTTTATGTTAATGCGATCAAAATTTGTTGTCATACAAGCCAGCCTGAGGTTTCAAAACTT